>NC_134400.1:30050262-30350262 GCF_050003625.1 Haematobia irritans
AAATTTCTATGGAAATACAATTTTGAAAAAAAAATTCTATGAAATTTAAATTATGACTAAATTTTCTATGCAAATACAATTTTGGAAAAATATTGTATGGAGATAAGATATTGACAAAATTTTCTATTCAAATAAAATTTTGACAACATTTTAGTTCTAAGGAAATAAAATTTTAATAGAAATAAAATTTTGACAAAATTTTCTATGAAAATTAAATTATGACTAAATTTTCTATGGAAATACAATTTTGACAAATTTTTCTATAAAAATAAAATTTTAACAATATTTTCTATGGAAATAAAATGTTGACAAAATTTTCTATTGAAATAAAATTTTCTATGGAAATAAAATTTTGACAAAATTTTTTATAGAAATAAAATTTTGACAAAATTTTTTATAGAAATAAAATTTTGACAAAATTTCTATAGAAATAAAATTTTGACAAAATTTTCTATAGAAATAAAATTTTGACAAAATTTTCTTTAGAATTAAAATTTTGGCAAAATTTTCTATGGAAATAAAATTTTAACAAAATTTTCTATGGAAATAAAAGTTTTACAATTTTTTCTATAGAAATAAAATTTTGACAAAATTTTCTTAAGAATTAAAATGTTGGCAAAATTTTGTATGGAAATGAAATTTTAACAAAATTTTGTATGGAAATAAAATTTTAACAAAATTTTGTATGGAAAAAAAATTTGACAACATTTTCTAAAGAAATACAATTTTCTATAGAAAATTTTGACAAATTTTTTTTTTCTATGGAAATAAAATTTTTATAAAATTTTTAATAGAAATAAAATCTTGACAAAATTTTCTATGGAAATACAATTTTGACAATATTTTCTATGGAAATAACATTTTGACAAAATTTTCCATTGAAATAAATTTTTGACAAAATTTGCTATAGAAATTAAATTTTGAAAAATTTTTCTGTAGAAATAAAATTTTGACAAAATTTTTTGTGGAAATAAAATTTTGACAAAATTTTCTATGGAAATAAAATTTTTAATAATTTTTCTATAGAAATAACATTTTGACCAAATTTTCTATGGAAATAAAATTATGGCTAAATTTTCTACGGAAATACAATCTTGACAAAATTTTCTATAGAAATGAAATGTTGACAAAATTTGCTTTTGAAATAAAATTTTGAAAAAATTTTCTATAGAAACAAAATTTTGACAAAATATTCTATAGAAATAAAATTTTAACAAATTTTTTTTATAGAAATAAAATGTTGAAAATTGTCTATAGAAATAAAATGTTGACCAAATTTTCTATAGAAATAAAATGTTGACAAAGTTTTCAATGGAAATACAATTTTAACAAATTCTTCTACAGAAATTAAATGTTGACAAAATTTTCCTATGGAAATAAAATTTAAAAAAAAAAATCTATGAAAATTAAATGATGACTAAATTTTCTATGGAAATACAATTTTGTCAAAATTTTGTATGGAGATAAGATATTGACAAAATTTTCTATGCAAATAAAATTATGACAAAATTTTCAAAATAAAATTTTTATAGAAATAAAAAAATATATATATAATATAATTTGGAAATATAATTTTGATAATATTTTCTATGGAAATAACATTTTCACAAAATTTTCTATGCAAATAAAATTTTGAAAAAATTTTCTATAGAAATAAAATTTTGACAAAATTTTCTATGAAAATTAAATTATGACAAAATTTTCTATGGAAATAAAATTTTGACAAATTTTTCTATAAAAATAAAATTTTAACAACATTTTCTATGTAAATAAAATGTTGACAAAATTTTCTATGGAAATAAAAGTTTGATAACATTTTGATATATATATATATATATATATATATATATATATATATATATATATATATATATATATATATATATATATATATATATATATATATATATATATATATATATATATATATATATATATATATATATATATATATATATAATATATATATATATATACCTATATATATATATATATATATATATATATATATATAATATATATATATATATATATATATATATATATATAGAAAAATTTGTCAAAATTTTATTTCCATAGAAAATTTTGTCATAATTTAATTTTCATAGAAAATTTTGTCAAAATTTTATTTCTATAGAAAATTTTTTCAAAATTTTATTTGCATAGAAAATTTTGTGAAAATGTTATTTCCATAGAAAATATTTTCAAAATTATATTTCCAAATTATATTATATATATATTTTTTTATTTCTATAAAAATTTTATTTTGAAAATTTTGTCATAATTTTATTTGCATAGAAAATTTTGTCAATATCTTATCTCCATACAAAATTTTGCCAAAATTGTATTTCCATAGAAAATTTAGTCATCATTTAATTTTCATAGATTTTTTTTTTTTAAATTTTATTTCCATAGAAAATTTTGTCAACATTTAATTTCTGTAGAAGAATTTGTTAAAATTGTATTTCCATTGAAAACTTTGTCAACATTTTATTTCTATAGAAAATTTGGTCAACATTTTATTTCTATAGACAATTTTCAACATTTTATTTCTATAAAAAAAATTTGTTAAAATTTTATTTCTATAGAATATTTTGTCAAAATTTTATTTCTATAGAAAATTTTTTCAAAATTTTATTTCAAAAGCAAATTTTGTCAACATTTCATTTCTATAGAAAATTTTGTCAAGATTGTATTTCCGTAGAAAATTTAGCCATAATTTTATTTCCATAGAAAATTTGGTCAAAATGTTATTTCTATAGAAAAATTTTAAAAAATTTTATTTCCATAGAAAATTTTGTCAAAATTTTATTTCCACAAAAAATTTTGTCAAAATTTTATTTCTACAGAAAAATTTTCAAAATTTAATTTCTATAGCAAATTTTGTCAAAAATTTATTTCAATGGAAAATTTTGTCAAAATGTTATTTCCATAGAAAATATTGTCAAAATTGTATTTCCATAGAAAATTTTGTCAAGATTTTATTTCTATTAAAAATTTTATAAAAATTTTATTTCCATAGAAAAAAAAATTTGTCAAAATTTTCTATAGAAAATTGTATTTCTTTAGAAAATGTTGTCAAATTTTTTTTTCCATACAAAATTTTGTTAAAATTTTATTTCCATACAAAATTTTGTTAAAATTTCATTTCCATACAAAATTTTGCCAACATTTTAATTCTTAAGAAAATTTTGTCAAAATTTTATTTCTATAGAAAAAATTGTAAAACTTTTATTTCCATAGAAAATTTTGTTAAAATTTTATTTCCATAGAAAATTTTGCCAAAATTTTAATTCTAAAGAAAATTTTGTCAAAATTTTATTTCTATAGAAAATTTTGTCAAAATTTTATTTCTATAGAAATTTTGTCAAAATTTTATTTCTATAAAAAATTTTGTCAAAATTTTATTTCTATAAAAAATTTTGTCAAAATTTTATTTCCATAGAAAATTTTATTTCAATAGAAAATTTTGTCAACATTTTATTTCCATAGAAAATATTGTTAAAATTTTATTTTTATAGAAAAATTTGTCAAAATTGTATTTCCATAGAAAATTTAGTCATAATTTAATTTTCATAGAAAATTTTTGTCAAAATTTTATTTCTATTAAAATTTTATTTCCTTAGAAATAAAATGTTGTCAAAATTTTATTTGAATAGAAAATTTTGTCAATATCTTATCTCCATACAATATTTTTCCAAAATTGTATTTGCATAGAAAATTTAGTCATAATTTAATTTTCATAGAATTTTTTTTCAAACTTGTATTTCCATAGAAATTTTTGTCAAAATTTTATTCCTATAGAAAAATTTGTCCAAATTGTATTTCCAATGAAAACTTTGTCAACATTTTATTTCTATAAAAAAAATTGTAAAAATTGTATTTCCATTGAAAACTTTGTCAACATTTTATTTCTATAGAAAATTTGGTCAACATTTTATTTCTATAGACAATTTTTCAACATTTTATATCTATAGAAAATTTGGTTAACATTTTATTTCTATAGATAATTTTCCAACATTTTATTTCTATAAAAAAATTTTGTGAAAATTTTATTTCTATAGAATATTTTGTCAAAACTTTATTTCTATAGAAAATTTTGTCAAAATTTTATTTCAAAAGAAAATTTTGTCAACATTTCATTTCTATAGAAAATTTTGTCAAAATTTCATTTCAATAGAAAATTTTGTCAAAATTGTATTTCCATAGAAAATTTAGTCATAATTTTATTTCCATAGAAAATTTGTTCAAAATGTTATATTGTTGTCAAATTTTATTTCTATAGAAAATTTTGTCAAAATTTTACTTCAATAGAAAAATTTGTCATAATTTTACTTCTATAGAAAATTTTGTCAAAATTTTGTTTCTATAGAAAATTTTGTCAAAATTTTATTTCTATAGAAAATTTTGTCAAAATTTTATATCTATAGAAAATTTTGTAAAAATTTGTTTCTATAGAAATTCTTTCAAAATTTTATTTCTATAGAAAATGTTCTCACAATTTAATTTCTATCACTAGATATCAGCGGCGAAATTGGCCCTGAAGTGGCCTCATAGGTATACACAGAGTGGGGAAGGACCCATAGAAAAAATTATTGGCCAGCCCCACTCTAGAGTAAATGATCGTTCGCTAAGAATATATAATTTCAGCAGGAATATTTCTCCTAGTGCTGCCACGGAAACCATAAAAAGATATAAGTGTAACTGACATTTGCCCCTGCTACCATTTATTTTTATCCTCCTGACATGAAGGGCCAATATGTTAACGTCGTTGTTATCCTTGTTGTCCTTACCGCCTTTTGTGAAAACACACACAAAATATGAGAATGCGTGTTGGATAGCAACATGATAGGAGAGGCTAGGGGGATTAAATGTATATTATCTAAAGGAGTAAGGGTAACATTGGCCAACACGAAAGAAAAAAAAAAAACAAAACGTGTCAAGACATTTCGCGATCTAGTCTAGATACGTGAGTTTCTTTATTCGTGTGTGATTTCCAGCATTTCATGAAAATATTTTCGAAAATTCATCCATCCCCCAAAAACCCCCAAAGCACGATTTTCATACACACCCACATGAAAAAAGACCAACAAAAAAATTTGGAAATATTATCTTCGTACGTGTTACGTATATCTTGCTCTCTGTATTAGCTTCATCCTTAACTGAGTGACACTCTAGTGTTTGGGTTTTATTACAGCTTTGAAGCTTTTCTTTTTAGTTTTTGTCTTTGCTTTTTTTTTATTTTTCTAAGTAACAAAGTATGAAACTGAAATATATTTGCAAACGTATTTACAGATAGATTGTAGAATAAAGATACATATAAAGTAAATATTTAAATTGTTATTACAAACTTTAAAATCACTTGACTACTGGCAAAAGGGTATCATAATGCAGAATCTATAGAATGCGATGAAGGCAGAGAGATAGAACTTAAGGCAAAGTCGATATATAGGATCAGTATTATGAATTAGGACGGATTTCTGATTAACAAAAAAGAAGATCGATTCTGAACTAAGAGATATAGATCGCCAAGCAGGCGATGAATCTTTATTGTAATGAGTAAATATACCAGCAAAAAATTTTTGAAGTTGTTCTTAAAGGCCCAACTTTAAAAGCAATTTCAAAAAAAAAATATCCTCACAAAAATATTCTTTTCTTAGCTACACAGGGAGTTATTTTACTTAAATTTTTTTATAACTCGTTTTTTCACATTTTTAATGGGTAATTATAATCTTCTTTTGTTTCAAATAGATTAAAACAAGAGTAAAAACTAATAAAATTGTATGAAAAATATTGCCGAAAAATGTTAAATACATTTTAGAACAAGTATATACGGCCGTAAGTTCGGATAGGCCGAATCTTATGTACCCTCCATCATGAATCCGGTATATATAGGGAAGTCTACAAATAATTATGAACCGACATGAACTTATGCGCGGTAATTAGAGAGGAGGAATAGAAATATGGGGGCTATATACAATTATGAACCCGTATGGACCAATTTTAGTGTGATTGGGAATCGTTTTATCTGGGGGCTATATATAACTATAGACCGACATGGATGATTTTTCCATGGATGTTAGTGTCCATATACTAACACAAAATACAAAATTTCAACTGAATCGGATGAAATTTGTTTCTCTTAGAGGCTCCGCAAGCCAAATCTCGGGATCGGTTTATATGGGGGTATATATAATTATCGACCGATATGGACCAATTTTTGCATGGTTGTTAGAGACTATAACTTACACCACATACCAAATTTCAACCGGATCGAATGAAATTTGCAAGCTCCTGACGTAAAATCTGGGGATCGGTTTATATGAGGGCTATAAATAGTTATGGACCTATATGGACCAATTTTTGCATGGTTGTTAGAGACCATATACTAACACCACGTTCCAACCGGATCGGTTGAAATTTGCTTCTCTAAGAGGCTCCGGAGGTCAAAACTGGGGATCGGTCTATATGGGGGCTATACCTAAAAGTGGTTCAATATGGCCCATTTGCAATACCATCCGACCTACATAAATAACAACTACTTATGCCAAGTTTCAAGTCGATAGCTTGTTTCGTTCGGAAGTTAACGTGATTTCAACAGACGGACGGACATACTTAGATCGACTCGGAATTTCACCACGACCCAGAATATATATACTTTATGAGGTCTTAGAGCAATTTTCTATAGAAATAAAATTTTGACAAAATTTTCTGTAGAAATAAAATTAACATGTTGACTAAATTTTCTATAGAAATAAAATTCTGAAAACATTGTCTATAGAAATAACGTTTTGAAAAAAAATTTCTATAGAAATCAAAAATTTGACAAAATTTTCTATAGAAATAACATTTAAGCTGCAATAAAAAACAACAACAATGCTTAAAGAACAAAACCAACAATAACAAAACAAAACAAATGGAAAAAGAAGAGGAGGCACGCTCAAAATAAACCCAGCCATGTGAATTCAATGATTCGATGATTTGACAGTGGCATAGGAAAAGAGATATGTTTGTTTCGAATTTATTTCGGCATAAGCCGGCTATCAATGTAAAACCTTTTTTCGGAGGGTTCAAGTGTGGTTTTTGTTGGGTTTAATAAACTGCCTGAATTTATTCTGATAATTGGTTGATAGTTTTGCTGCAAGTAGAGGATGCTGATGAGGAATGTGGTAATTCCGAAACGTGCGTCCATCCAACCATCTTGCAGTCTATAGGGCTTTGCCCAAATAAATTTGACAAACATTCTTTTCCTCTGTTGGTTAAGCTACATTTGTAGTTTAGTCAATGTATGGTTTTAAGCTGCAATAAAAAACAACAACAATGCTTAAAGAACAAAACCAACAATAACAAAACAAAACAAATGGAAATAACATTTTGAAAAAATGTTCTATAGAAATAAAATTTTGACAAAATTTTCTATAGAACTAAAATGTTGACAAAATTTTCTATAAAACTAAAATTTTGACAAAATTTTCTATAGAAATAAAATTCTGAAAACATTTTCTATGGAAATAACATTTTGAAAAAATTTTCAATAGAAATTAAAATTTTGACAAAAATTTTCTATAAAAAATAAAATTTTGACATAATTTCCTATAAATAAAATTTTCTATAGAAATAAAATGATGGCAAAATTTTCTATTAAATAACATTTTGAAAAAAATTTTTATAGAAATAACATTTTGAAAAACTTTCTATAGAAACAAAATTGTGACAAAATATTCTATAGAACTTAAATTTTTACAAAATTTTCTATAAAACTAAAATTTTGACAACATTTTCTGTAAAACTAAAATTTTGACAACATTTTCTATAGAAATTGTCTATAGAAATAAATTCTGAAAACATTTTCTATAGAAATAACATTTTGAAAAAATTTTAATAGAAATTAAAATTTTGACAAAAATTTTCTATAAAAAATAAAATTTTGATATAATTTCCTATAAATAATATTTTCTATAGAAATAAAATTTTGACAAAATTTTCTATAGAAATAACATCTTGAAAAAATTTTCTATAGAAATAAAATTTTGACAATATTTTCTATAGAAATAAAATTTTGACAACATTTTCTATAGAAATAAAATTTTAAACAAAATTTTCTATATAAATGAAATTTTGAATTTTCTATTCAAATAAAATTTTGACAAAATTTTCTATAGACTTAAAATTTGCAAACATTTTCTATAGAAATAAAATTTTGACAAAATTTTCTATAGAAATAAAATGTTGACAAATATTTCTATAGAAATACAATATTGACAAAATTTTCTATAGAAATGACATTTTGACAGATAAAATATTGCAAAATAAGATTTTTTTATTTGGTAGTTTGTTGGTACAATTTTTTCAAAATGTTGATACAATATTTTTGGCTCGAGTAGCAACGTGCATATAACAGCAAACCATAATCGTATACCCTTATCGACTATAACCACTGAGTTTCTGACATCAGAGAAATAAAATAAATTTAAGGGGTACATGTTTATGGGATCTTCATATCCATCTGAACAGAAACGCTTGATATTAGAAACTATACTTCATTTTACACCTATAGAGGTAGGCCATTAATATTGAGACCATTATTAAAACAAGTATATACGGCCGTAAGTTCGGCCAGGCCGAAGCTTATGTACCCTCCATCATGGATTGCGTAGAAACTTCTTCTAAACACTGTCATCCAGAATCGAATTACTTAAGTTGCGGTAACGCTTGCCGATGGCAAGGTATCTTAAAACCTCCTAACACCATCTTCTAAATTGTATGTAAGTCCATACGTGGTATATATTAAATCAAAAAAGATCGATCCAATACGTATATAATTCAGTTTGACAATGTAGACATAAAATTTTGACAAAATTTTTACAGAAATAAAATTTTAACAAAATTTTCTATAGAAATAAACTTTTGACAAAATTTTCTATAGAAATAAAATCTTGGTAGATTATTTTTGGCTCGAGTGGCAACCATGATTATCAACCGAATAAAATTTGAACAAAATTTTCTATAGAAATAAAATTTTGACAAAATTTTCTATAGAAATAAAATTTTGACAATGATGAAAATTTTATTATGAACCGAATAAAATTTTAACAAAATTTTCTCTAGAAATAAAATTTTGGTAGATTATTTTTGGCTCTAGTGGCAACCATGATTATGAACCGATATGGACCAATTTTTGTGTGATTGGACCAATTTTGGTATGGTTGTTAGCGACCATATACTAACACCACGTTCATAATTTGAACCGGATCGGATGAATTTTGCTCCTCCAAGAGGCTCCAGAGGTCAAATCTGGAGAACGTTTTATATGGGGGCTATATATAATTATGGACCGATATGGACCAATTCTGGCACGGTTATAAAAGATCATAAACTAACACCATGTTCCAAATTACAACCGGATTGGATGAAGTTTGCTTCTCTTGGAGACTTCGCAAGCCAAATCTGGGGATCGGTTTATATGGGGGCTATATATAATTATGAACCGATGTGGACCAATTTTTGCATGCATGTTAGAGACCATATACCAATATCATGTACCAAATTTCAGGCGGATCGGATGAAATTTATGGTTTATATGGGCGCTATATATAATTATGGACCGATGTAGACCAATTTTTGCGCGGTTGTTAGAGGCCATATACCAATACCATGTACCCAAATTTCAGCCGGATCGGATGAAGTTTGCTTCTCTTTGAGGCTCCGCAAGCCAAATCTGGGGATCGGTTTATATGGGGGCTATATATAATTATGGACCGATGTGGACCAATTTTTGCATGATTGTTAGAGACCATATACCAACACCATGTACCAAATTTCAGCCGGATTGGATGAAATTTGCTTCTCTTTTAGGCTCCGCAAGCCAAATCTGGGGATCGGTTTATATGGGGGCTATATATAATTATGGACCGATGTGGACCACTTTTTGCATGGTTGTTAGAGACCATATACCAACACCATATACCAATTTTCAGCCGGATCGGATGGAATATGCTTCTGTTAGAGGCTCCACAAGCCAAATCTGAGGGCCCCTTTATATGGGGGCTATACGTAAAAGTGGACCGATATGGCCCATTTTCAATACCATCCGACCTACATCGATAACAACTACTTGTGCCAAGTTTCAAGTCGATAGCTTGTTTCGTTCGGAAGTTAGCGTGATTTCAACAGACGGACGGACGGACGGACGGACATGCTTAGATCGACTCAGAATTTCACCACGACCCAGAATATATATACTTTATGGGGTCTTAGAGCAATATTTCGATGTGTTACAAACGGAATGACAAAGTTAATATACCCCCATCCTATGATGGAGGGTATAAAAAGTTGAAATCACTCAAGTAATGGGGTCTAATGTAGATAAATTTGTGAAAATGGGACAAAATTTGTATGTAAGAGATAGATGTAAGTCTAAATACGATCACCTAATACATCAAAATTTGAAATTTGAGAAACACTGGTTAATAAATAAGAGTATTATGGTCAAATTTGGGAAAATCGGGCGAGACATGTATGACATATGGGAGCTATTTAAATATGAACCGATTTAGATGATATTTTGCTGATTTAGTTGATATTACAGAAAATTAGCTTGCGCTTAATTTGGCAAACATATACATGGTTGCCGAAATCAGATACATAGTTTGCGAGAAAATTATATCTTTGCGTCAAACATTTAACATGTTCCCCATCCAAAACTGACATTTTACTCTTGAAACAGCTTTAAGGTGTCGACATTCCTCCTCTATGTGTAACATCGATTAATATATAAGCGTTTTATGGTCAAATTTGGGAAAATCGAGCGATACATACATATGGGAGCTATATCTAAATCTGAACCGATTTCGCACAATAGAAGGGTAGCGGATTGGATTGCGTTCTGCAAAATTTGACGGTTGACCGATCGGTTAGTAAAGGAGCGCAATTTGACCCCATTTATCGAAATCGGGCGATACATATATATGGGAGCTATATCTAAATTTGATCTTATCTATTACAAATTCAATAGCGTTCTTCCTTGACGGTTCTTCCTTGACGGTCAAAATTTAGTCAATATAAACTTGACGTATTTCTTTCAATTTTGCATTTAAAAAACCTGAACACCCCTCATTTTGAAGGTGTGTGTGTGTAGAATGGTGCTCCTATTTTGATTTTGGAATTCACTCTTCAGTTTTTAAAATGCCGTCCAAGCAAGAAGAGCAGCGTATCAAAATTTTGCTCGCGCATCGCGAAAATCCGAGCTAATCGCACGCAAAGCTGGCAAAATCGCTAAAAGTTGCCAAATCAACCGTTACAAATGTAATTAAAGTGTTTGGGGAACGTTTGTCGACAGCCAGGAAGTCTGGATCGGGGAGAAATCGAAAACCGGAAGCCGCTGAGACGACAAAGAGAGTTGCCGGTAGTTTCAAGCGAAACCCTAACCTCTCTCTCCGAGATGCCGCAAATAAGCTGGGTGTATCGTCTACAACCGTGCATCGTGCCAAAAAACGAGCCGAACTATCGACTTACAAGAAGGTAGTGACTCCAAATCGCGATGATAAACAAAATACGACGGCCAAAGCGCGATCCCGGAGGCTGTACACGACGATGCTGACGAAGTTTGACGGCGTGGTAATGGACGACGAAACCTACGTCAAAGCCGACTACAAGCAGCTTCCGGGACAGGAGTTTTATACGGCAAAAGGAAGGGGAAAGGTTGCAGATATTTTCAAGCACATAAAACTGTCAAAGTTCGCAAAGAAATATCTGGTTAGGCAAGCCATCTGTACCTGTGGCTTGAAAAGCAGCATTTTCATAGCTTCCGGGACTGTCAACCAAGAAATTTACGTGAAAGAGTGTCTGCTGCCGTTCCTGAAAAACACGGTTGTTCCTGTTTTGGCCGGATTTGACATCTTGTAAAAAGGCCATGGAGTGGTACGCCGCCAACAACGTGCAGGTGGTTCCCAAGGACAAGAACCCTCCCAACACGCCAGAGCTCCGCCCAATTGAGAAATACTGGGCTATTGTCAAGCGGAACCTAAAGAAGACCACAAAAACTGCTAAGGACGAGCAGCAGTTCAAGGCAAACTGGCTTTCTGCGGCGAAGAAGGTGGACAAGGTGGCTGTACAAAATCTGATGGCAGGTGTCAAGCGTGAGGCCCGGGAATTTTGATTTGGATAAGCGAAAGCCTAACTGAATATTTTTCCTGAATTTTATACTAATTGAATTTGAAAAAGAAATTTAATTTGATTTTTTAAATAAACGATTTCACCGATTTACACGCGTTTTCCCTTGACCAAATTTTGACCGTATCACCCTTTATCAAGTTTCATCAAAACCTCCGGGCTAGATAGACTCTGAGTCAATCGCTATATAGTTTATGGGGTCTAAATTCAATATTTCTTCTAGGTACATGTTTTGACAGATCAAAGTTATTATACCCTGACCAGTTTGTGATTTAGGATATAATAATTATACCCTTCACCACTACTGTGGTACAGGGTATAATAAGTTTGTGCATTTGTATGTAACGCCAAGAAGGAGTAATCATAGACCAACCTTTTAGTATACGGATCGGCTTAGAATTAAATTCTGAGTCGATTTAGCGATGTCCGTCTGTCTGTCCGTCTGTCTGTCCGTCTGTCTGTCCGTCTGTCTGTCCGTCTGTCTGTCTGTCTGTCTGTTGATGTATTTTTGTGTGCAAAGTACAGCTCGCAGTTTGAGTCCGATTGTCCTAAAATTTGGTATAGGGTCCTGTTTCGGCTCAAAGACGATCCCTATTGATTTTGGAAAAAAATCGGTTCAGATTTAGATATAGCTGCCATATATATTTTTCACCGATCTGGTCATAATTGGCGTGTATACCAACCGATCTTCCTCAAATTCCGTACATCCAAATATTTTATGAGTTTCGAAAAACTTGCAAAATATCAGCCAAATCGGTTCAGATTTAGATATAGCTCCCATATATAGCTTTCGTCCGATTTACACTCATTTGCTCACAGAGGCCAATTTTTTGCTCCGATTTAGTTGAAATTTTGCATAGGGAGTAGAATTAGCATTGTACCTATACGTGCCAAATTTGGTTGAAATCGGTTCAGATTTAGATATAGCTCCCATATATAGCTTTCGCCCGATTTACACTCATATGACCACAGAGACCAATTTTTTCCTCCGATTTAGTTGAAATTTTGCACAGGGAGTAGACTCTAATTTTCCTAAACTTCTAATACATATATATTGAGCGATAAATCATAAATAAACTTTTTCGAAGTTTCCTTAAAATTGCTTCAGATTTAAACGTTTCCCATATTTTTTTACTAACATTGTGTTCCACCCTAGTGCATTAGCCGACTTAAATTTTGAGTCTATAGATTTTGTAGAAGTCTATCAAATTCTTCCAGATCGAGTGATATTTAAATGTATGTATTTGGGACAAACCTTTATATATAGCCCTCAACACATTTGACGGATGTGATATGGTATCGAAAATTTAGATCTACAAAGTGGTGCAGGGTATAATATAGTCGGCCCCGCCCGACTTTAGACTTTCCTTACTGGTCTTTTAATTTAAATTTTTTTTATACCCTCCACCATAGGATGGGGGTATATTAACTTTGTCATTCCGTTTGTAACACATCGAAATATTGTTCTAAGACCCCATAAAGTATATATATTCTGGGTCGTGGTGAAATTCTGAGTCGATCTAAGCATGTCCGTCCGTCCGTATGTCCGTCTGTCCGGCTGTCCGTCCGTCTGTGGAAATCACGCTAACTTCCGAACGAAACAAGCTATCGACTTGAAACTTGGCACAAGTAGTTGTTATTGATGTAGGTCGGATGGTGTTGAAAATCGGCCATATCGGACCACGTTTACGTATAGCCCCCATATAAACCGATCCCCAAATTTGGCTTGCGGAGCCTTCCGGAGCAGCAAAATTCATCCGATACGGTTGAAATTTGGTACGTGGTCTAAGTATACCGTCTCTAACAACCATGCAAAAATTGGTCCATATCGGTCCATAATTATATATAGCCCCCAGATTTGACCTCCGGAGCTTCTTGGAGGGGCAAAATCATCCGATCCGGTTGAAATTTGGTACCTGATGTTAGTATACGGTCTCTAACAACCATGCAAAAATTGGTCCATATCGGTCCATAAATATATATAGCTCCCATATAAACCGATCCCCAGATTTGACCTCCGGAGCCTCTTGGAGGGGCAAAATTCATCCGATCCGGTTAAAATTTAGTACGTGGTCTTAGTATACGGTCTCTAACACCCATGCAAAAATTGGTCCATGTCGGTCCATAATTATATATAGCCCCCATATAAACCGATCCCCAGATTTGACCTCCGGAGCCTCTTGGAGGGGAAAAATTCATCCGATCCGGTTGAAATGTGGTACCTGATGTTAGTATACGGTCTCTAACAACCATGCAAAAATTGGTCCATATCGGTCCATAATTATATATAGCCCCCATATAAACCGATCCCCAGATTTGACCTCCGGAGCCTCTTGGAGGGGCAAAATTCATCCGATCCTGTTGAAATTTGGTACCTGATGTTAGTATACGGCCTCTAACAACCATGCAAAAATTGGTCCATATCGGTTCATAATTATATATAGCTCCCATATAAACCGATCCCCAGATTTGAACTCCAGAGCCTCTTGGAGGAGCAAAATTCATCCGATCCAATTGAAATTTAGTACGTGGTGTTAGTATACAGTCCCTAACAACCATGCAAAAATTCGTCCATACCGGTTCATAATTATATATAGCTCCCATATAAACCGATCCCCAGATTTGACCTCAGGAGCCTCTTGGAGGAGCGAAATTCTTCCGATCCAGTTGAAATTTGGTACATGGTGTTAGTATATGGTACCTAACAACCATGCAAAAATTGGTCCATATCGGTCCATAATTATATATAGCAAAAGTCATCCGATGCGGTTGAAATTTGGTACATTTTGTCAATATATGGCCTCTAACAGCCATGTAAAAATTGGTCAATATCGGTCTTTAGTTATATATAGCCGATGACTTATTACACAAAAATTGGTCCATATCGCCAAAAATAATCTACCAAAACTTTATTTCCATAGAAAATTTTGTCAAATTTTATTACTATAGAAAGTTGTGTCAAAATTTCATTTCTATAGAAAGTTTTGTCAAACGTTTATTTCTATAGAAATGTTTGTCAAAATTTTATTTCCATAGAAAGTTTTGTCAAAATTTTATTTTTATAGAAAATTTTGTAAAAAATTTACTTCTGTAGAAAATTTTGTCAACATTTTATTTCTATACAAAATTTTGTCAACATTTTACTTCCATAGAAAATTTTGTCAAAATTTTATTTCTATAGAAAATTTTGTCAAGTTTTCATTTCTATAGAAAATTTTGTCAAACTATATTATATACGTATTTAATCGGCCTTTTTTTGTTTAATATATACCCCGTATGGGCTAACTTACAATTTAGAAGACAGTGTTAAAAATTTTTACGATACCTTGCCATCGGCAAGTGTTATCGCAACCCAAGTAATTCGATTGTGGATGACAGCCTTTAGTAGAAGTTCTTACGCAATCCATGGTGGAGGGTACATAAGATTCGGCCTGGCCGAACTTACGGCCGTATATACTTGTTTTTAATTCTTTTAAAAATTTAATTGAAAAATTATTAATTTATAATTTTTCTTGTGTATTTCATGCTGTTTTACCTATAATACAAAATTTCTTCAATAACAGCAATATGATAATCATGAATATGTAACAAAATACAATTTTACGCAATCACATAAAACCCCAAAAGTCCTAGAAAGGCGTTCCTTAACAATTATCTAAAATGTGAATTTCCGCCTAGATACACACAATTAATTTAAATATGTAAAATTCTTCATAGAATTGGGTCAAATAATTCAAACACTAAAATGGGATTCACCTCCACTCCAACCGCCCTCTCACACCTTCATCACACAGAAGTCCTGTTATTAAGCAGTTATTTTAATGCCAGGAATATTTGTCACACTAAGTGCAACACCTTTTCCTCCTGTACTCCTGTGTATACATACCTCACATAACCACACTACATTTCAATCCATATTATCCTGCCCCGCCTCAGAGGGAAATATTCACACGCGCGGAATACTTTTGAAGTTATCTTCACTATTTATAATACCGGGTAAAACTTTCCTTTCTCATATGCAAAACGATTGCTTGCATGACTAGAAGGTGACAAAAAGGACGAGGGGGGGGGGGAGCATGAACGAAACCAAAGGAATTCCAAACACTCCCTGGAAAACACCTTTTAGTTTTTGATATTTGTTCCGTTCTGCCAAACCCAGTTAAAAAGTTTCCTTCCGGCTTCAATTCGTCCTTACAACAATGGCGATGATGAGGATGATAATGGTGGTAATGGTGTTGCTGGAGTTTTGGATTCAAAGCATAATAGTGTGTTGAATTTCCAATTGTTGTCATATACTTGGAGGTTGGCCAAAAAACGGAGTGGTGATGTTGTGGATTTTGTTTTTTTTTCGAGTCTTGCTGCCTTTGATATCCTCTGGAAAAGCGAAAGAGAGGACAGACATTTAAATAAAAATCGCAAAAGGCAAAAGGATGTTTATAATGGTGATATTTTTCACATGTGGTTTGTAAATATGTCTGTATATGCCCGAGGATACATGATTTTCATATCATTTTTCTTGAAATCTGAATGCTTACATAAATATATAAATATGGAAATTAAAAAAAAATATTCACTGAACCTATAGATGTGTAAGATATCAATAAATTTCTGTACAATAAAATGAATCCTTAATTAAAACAAGTATATATGGCCGTAACTTTGGCCAGGCCGAAGCTTATGTACCCTCCACCATGAATAGCGTATAAAATACTAAAGACTGTCATGGGTTGCGGTAACACTTGCCGATGGCAAGGTATCTTAAAACTTCCTAACACCGTCTTCTAAATTGTAAGTTAATCCACACGTGGTACACGCAAAAAAATAATTCTTTCCTCCCAAACGAAATTTTAGACAAACAAAGTTCGTATCACATTTGCTTTTCGCTGTGAGGAAGTGTATTTGGAAGAAAATTATATACTTTTTGTGATAAACGTTTATTCTTTTCCAGGATGTAAAAACAATTTCATAAAGACAAACTCACAAATAACATTATTTTCTTGCTAATTGCATTTTCCCTCACATCTTTCTCACATCCACGAGGTTTTTTAGTTCTTAACACCTTTTCCTGTAATACCAACAATGTAGAAGAAATTATACGATTTTATAAATTTTAAAATTTTTTTTTACCTTTCGCCTGGACGGAGAATCGAACCGCGGACCATGCACTTTGTAAGCCAAAACACTAACCACTGAGCTATGTACCTGTTATGGTCATCAATAGATAATTATCCATATAAGTTATATTTATATAGCATAGCTTGCGGCGCCCACGAACCGAATAAACAAAGTTTATTTAACAGAAACAAACATTTAGTTTGGCACCGTGGAGCAGTGGTTGCTACGTCCGACTTGCATCGTGCATCATCGTGGGTTCGATCCCTGCTTCGACCAAAGTTTTTTTTTTTTGTTTTTTTTTTGTAACATATATTCCAGATATGCTCGGAAGATTTCGAAAAAATGTTCAACATTACATTGTAGTATATTAAATTTTGAACTGTAAAATGTGTCTTATTAAAGACCTAAATTCAGAAAAGAACAGTGTTTGATATAAACGAAATGGACTGTGTTGTTGTTTCAAAAATAACTTTTTTTTATTGAAAAAATAAAAATTTTGTAACAAACGAATTTTTTTTGGTGATAAAAGCTTAAAATTTTCGAAGCAATTCAGAAAACTCTAACAAAAGAAAAACGTATTCGGTACACGTTTTCCAAACGTTTTTTTTTCTTTGCGTGTATATATTAAACTACAAAAAGGCCGACTAAAAACGTATATAATTCAGTTTGACAAAATTTTCTCTAGAAATAAAATTTTGACAAAATTTTCTCTAGAAATAAAAATTTGAAAAAATTTTCTCTAAAAATAAAATTTTGACAAAATTTTCTCTAGAAATAAAATTTTGAAAAAAATTTCTCTAGAAATAAAATTTTGACAACATTTTCTATAGAAATAATATCTTGACAAAATTTTCTATAGAAATAAAATTTTGACAAAATTTTCTATAGAAATAAATTTTTGGTAGATTATTTTTGGATCGAGCGGCAACCATGATTATGAACCGATATGGACCAAATTTTGTGTGACTGGGGATCGGCTATATATAACTATAGATCGATATGGACCAATTTTGGCGTGGTTGTTTGCGGCCATATACTAACACCACGTGCCAAATTTCAACAGGATCGGATGAAATTCGCTCTGCCAAGATGATCCGGAGGTCATCTTGGCAGAGGGGATCAGATGATATGACGACTATATATAATTATGGGCCGATATGAACCAATTTTTGCATGGTTGTTAGAGACCATATACTTACACCACGTACTAAGTTTCAACCGGATCGGACGCATTTTGCTCCTCCAAGAGGCTCCGCATGCCAAATCTGTGGATCGGTTTATATGGAGGCTATATATAATTATGGACCGATATGGATCAACTTTTGCACGGTTGTTGGAGACCATATACCAATACCATGTACCAAATTTCAGCCGGATCGGATGAAATTTGCTTCTCTTTGAGGCTCCGCAAGCCAAATCTGTGCATCGGTTTATATGGGGTCTATATATAATTATGGACCGATGTGGATCAATTTGTGCACGGTTGTTGGACACCATATACCAATACCATGTACCAAATTTCAGCCGGATCGAATGAAATTTGCTTCTCTTTAAGGCTCCGCATGAAGCATTTCATAGTTGGAGAGAAATATTTTGCAAAATCTTCCAAAATATCACTCATTCTACAATCTACCAATTTGTAGACTCGTGCCATTTTTCGTAGACTCATGTTCATAATTGTATGATATATAGCCCCCATATAAAGCGACCCCCATATTTCAATTCTGGCTCTATAATTACCGCACAAAACTTCATATTGGTTCGTAATTATTTCTTTCCTATAATACCGGTCAAGAACTGAATATATATGTATTTAATCGACCTTTCTTTTTTCTACTATATAACCCGCATGGACTATGTTAACTTACAATTTAGAAGATGATGTTAAGAAGTTTTAAGATGCCTTGCCATCGGCCGCAACCCAAGTAATTTAATTGTGGATGACCGTCTTTAGTAGAAGTTTCTACGCAATCCATGGTGGAGGGTACATAAGATTCGGCCTGGCCGAACTTACGGCCGCATATACTTGTTATACCCTTCACCACTACTGTGGTACAGGGTATAATAAGTTTGTTCATTTGTATGTAACGCCACGAAGGAAAAGTCTGAGACCCATCGTTTAGTATACCGATCGGCTTAGAATTAAATTCTGAGTCGATTTAGCGATGTCCGTCTGTCTGTCTGTCTGTCTGTCCGTCCGTCTGTCTGTATATGTAATTTTGTGCACAAAGTAAAGCTCGCAATTTAAGTCCGATCGTCCTCAAATTTGGCATAGGGCCGTTTCTTGAGACAGAGACAATCGCTATTGGTTTTGGAAAAAATCGGTTCAGATTTAGATATAGCTGTCATATATATTTATCCCCGATTTGGTCATAGTTAGCATGTTTCACAACCGATTTTCTTGAAATACCGTACATTCAAATATTTTATGAATCGCGAAAATCTTGCAACATATCAGCCAAATCGGTTCAGATTTAGATATAGCTCCCATATATATCTTTCGTCCGATTTAGACTCATATGACCACAGAGGCCAAAGTTTACTACCGATCTTCGTGAAATTTTGCACAGAGGGTAGAATTGATATTCTACCAATGCTTGGTAAATTTGAAATCGGTTCAAATTTAGATATAGCTCCCATATATATATTTCGCCCGATTTGAACTTATACCGCCACAAAAGCCAGAGTTTTGCCGTGATTTGTTTCAAATTTTGTACAAGGGGTACGTTTAACAGTATCGTTAAGTGTGTCAAATTTTATTAAAATCCGTTCAGATTTAGATATAGCTCACATATATATCTTTCGCCCAATTTGGACTTATATGGTCTCAAAAGGCAGAGTTTTGCCCTGACTTACTTCAAATTTTGCACAAGCGGTACTTTTAACGATACTATTGTATGTGCCAAATATGGTCAAAATCGATTCAGATTTAGATATAGCTCCCATATATATTTTTCGTCCGATTTTGTCTTATATGGCCTGAAAATCCAGGGTTTTGCCGTAATTTGCTTCAAATTTCGCACAAGGAGTACGTTTAGTAGTATCGGTAATTGTGCCAAATTTGGTTGAAATCGCTTCAGATTTAGATATGGCTCTCATATATATCTTCCGTCCGATTTGCACTCATATGACCAGGGGGGCCAAAGTTATACTCCCATTTACGGGAAATTCCGCATAGATAGCAGAATTATTATTCTAACTATACATGTCAAATTTAGTCAAAATCGGTTCAGATTATACATATAGTTCCCATATATACGTACACCAGAGTTGGGGAAATATGGTAGACTGTTACACATTTTAGACCCATTTTCAATGGGTCCTACAATTAACGTTAGCCGATTTAAATTTTAATTCTAGAGATTTTGTAGAAGTAAAAAAAATTGCCTCCTTTATATAGCTTCCAGCAAATGTGAAGTAGTTGAGATGGTAACACAAATTTTGGCCTACATAGGGGTGAAGGGTATATTATAGTCGGCTCCGCCCGACTTTAGACTTTACTTACTTGTTTTTTACTAACATTGTGTCCCACCCTAGAGCATTAGCCGACTTAAATTTTGAGTCTATAGATTTTGTAGAAGTCTATCAAATTCTGTCCAGATCGAGTGATATTTAAATGTATGTATTTGGGACAAACCTTTTTTTATAGCACCCAACACATTTGACGGATGTGATATGGTATCGAAAATTTACATCTACAAAGTGGTGCAGGGTATAATATAGTCGGCCCCGCCCGGCTTTAGACTTTCCTTACTTGTTTTTAATTGAAATTTATTCTTTCACTTCAATGATAGTATAAATCACCGTCGTCGACTAATAAATTAATATGTCTTATTATAAAACATAAATTAATTATTATAATTACTTTTGTATTTTATTTAGAAAACGTTAATTAAATTTTTAATTGAATATTTTTTTTAAATTCAATTAAAATTTTAATTAGAAAAAAATTTGCAATTTTTTTCTGGACAAGTCATTTAGGAACTTTGATACCACATGATAAAACCCGAATGAAAACTTATAAAAAATCGAATTTGTCGCCCATTGTCAAGTATGCTTAACTCAAATTTTAAATAAAGTCTTCAGTGCATTCCTACAGCAATTCTCCTTTTTTGTCATAAAATACATATATAATCATTAGTTTGGAGGCAATTTTTTTCAGTATTTTTTTCGGTATAGCATTGTAACCCTATTCGATCATATGTAAGCTCTGAAATATTTGCTTGCCATGGAATATTTGATATTTGTTTAAATAATTGCCACAATGAATTTGCTCACTTTTCCATAGGTTTTAATGTCTTTTCCGGGGTTTTTCTTTTTTTTTTGGTATTTTAACACACATTGGTGTATGCGTGTCTGTGACATTTTTAACCATGACACAAGCAATGTCTACATTGAATATCCTTCAACTCCTGCCACATAAGTTTCCCTCTCATTCAACTCAGTTCCATTGGAATTTAAATGACCCATTTAAATGCAAATTGCCGATTCTTCATGAATGTATGCTTGGATGTCCTCCTTCGATGGCTTCAAAGACTGCTGGTCTTTTTCCGCTTTTTCCTCAATGACTTTTCAACTTTGATGTCACAAAGGACGTTTATGTGTTTGGCAAATTGGCACTTATGGAAATGATATCACCTTCGAAAAGACAAAAGTACAAAGTTCCAACACGAACTAATTTCTGAAGATTGTTATGTTAAGTGAAATACTCGCTCAAAAACTTTTCGATTGGTTAGGGTGTAGTTGGGTTGGCAGGTAATGGCATATTTTTGATGTAATTCTTTATAGGAATTTTCATGGCCCTAATGTCTATTATGGGCTTAACAACATAGAGTGCGACCAAATGACCAACCCATATGAAACAGGGGAAGAAAAAAATTCTATTGAAGATATTATCATTAGAAACCCATAAAAGCACGCCTCATTAGAAACGCATAAAACCTCAGTTTAGTTGATAGTTGGAGAGGCCAATGTAGAATATTATCTAATAATACCATAAATTAATTACTTAGTAATATACAAAACGAAAAACATATCCATATATAGTAATATTCTAATTTATGTTACACAGAAAAAAAGCTGAAGAATCAAAAGAAAAAGATGTACAAAAGATTCAAAAAATCAGGTTCAGCTCTTGATTTTTCGACCTATTCGATAGCCCGTTCGAAATACAACATTGCGAATAAATTGGCTCATCAAGACTATTTAAATAGAATGAAAGATCAAGTGAGAGTTGATCCTAAGTCTTTCTACAAATTTGTGAATTCAAAACGCCAATCTAGTGGCCTACCAACATATCTTAAATATAAGTCCTCAATTGCCGACAATGATGTAGACATTTCTAATATATTTGCAGATTTCTTTGCTACGACATATTCGGATAAGTGTTATGATGGTAACAACATCTATCCATACATGACTAGGAACTGTAACAGAATTGATATCTCTTACATAGATGAGAGCACCATTTTAAGTAATCTTAGAACTCTGAAATCTACATTTAATGCTGGCCCTGATGGTATTCCGTCCTGTATTATGAAACAATGTGCCGATATACTTTCATATCCTCTATCTTTACTGTTTAATAAGTCACTAAAATCAGGAAATCTTCCTAATATATGGAAACAATCATGTGTAATGCCTTTATTCAAATCGGGTAATCGAAACGACGCATGCAACTATCGAGGTATTTCGAATCTTTGTGCCATTCCGAAGTTGATGGAAAAGATCTTAACAAGTTCTATTTCCCATCAGATTTCTTCATTATTATCTGCGAATCAACATGGTTTTAGGAAAAAACGATCGACCATAACCAACCTTTTGGAATTTACTTGTTTGGTTAATGATGCTTTTAGGGATCGCTTTCAAACAGATACAATATACACTGATTTCAGTAAAGCTTTCGACAAAGTCAATCATGCTCTCCTTTTACATAAGTTGGATATGATTGGCTTCAGCGAACCTTTATTGAAATGGTTTCATTCGTATTTAATTGGTCGGACACAATATGTTAAGTTCGGTAGTGCAACATCTAGACCTATCACTGTTACCTCCGGTGTTCCTCAGGGCAGCCACCTCGGACCTGTTTTATTTTGTCTATTCATCAATGACCTCCCATCAGTTGTAAAATTTTCTAATATTCTTATGTTTGCGGATGACGTAAAGATATTTCGTTCCTATAATAATCCCGACGAACGAAGGTATCTTCAGTTCGACCTTGATAACTTTTACGTTTGGTGTGAGACAAATTTAATGGAATTAAATATCTCGAAATGTAAATTGATGCGCTTTTCGAGAAGAACTGTATTCGAGTCGAGTTATTCTATTGGGACTAACGAGCTGGAATCAGTAGATTCTTTCAAGGATCTTGGATTGCTAATGGACCAGCGACTGAACTTTCGCCAACATGTGTCTATGGCCATCAGTAAGGCATTTGTTACTCTCGGATTCATGAAACGTTGGAGTAAAGAATTTAGAGATTACTCAATTACCAAGATACTTTACACTTCATTAGTACGAAGCAACCTTGAGTACGGTTCTATAATTTGGGATCCATATTATACAATCCACTCAAATAAGATTGAATCCGTCCAGAAGCAATTTCTTCTATTCTGCCTTCGACACAGAGGTTGGGATCGCCAGTCTTTACCATCGTATCAATTTCGCCTAAATCTTATAAAATTACCCTCACTGCAAAGTCGTAGAACTATGTTAAATATTTCTTTCATAATGAATATAATTCAAGGTGAAATTGATTCTGAGTTTCTTCTCAACAAACTGTCATTTAACATACCTGTTAGATGTAGCAGAAATTTTGAACCGCTAAAAATTCCGTATTATAGATCAGATTATGCAAACAACGATCCGTTACGAAGGTTATGCCTTCAGTTCAATAAATATTATGCCATTATAAATCTGTTTGAGCAACGAGTTGTTCTGAAGAGAAATATTATTTTACACTTAAACCAGTAGTTATCTTTATCTTTGTTTGTACATATTAGTCTGTAAGGATTTTGTATCTATAGACTTAATAAAAAAAAAAAAAAAAAAAAAAAAAAATATCACCATAGAATATTCCGCCAAGGTTGCCACTTGTTTAATCTAATATATTAAATTTTAAAAGTACAAGGTCATCGGCATGTATTACCACAACTCAAGGAAATCGATTGTGGATGACAGTCTTTAGTAGAAGTTTCTATTCAATCCATGGTGGAGGGTACATAAGATTCGGCCTTGTTTAATAAAATTTTTGTAGATTATTTTTGGGGATCGGCTATAAATAACTATTATAGACCGATATGGATCAATTTTTGCATGGTTGTTAGCGGCCATATACTAGCGTAATATACCAAATTTCACCACGTACCAAATTTCAACCGGATCGGATGATTTTTGCTCCTCCAAGAGCTCCGGAGGTCAAATCTGGGAATCAGTTTATATGGGGGCTACATATAATTATGGACCGATGTGGAACCAATTTTTGCATGGTTGTTAGAGTCCATATACAAACACCATGTACCAAATTTCAACCGAATCGGATGAATTTTGCTCCCCCAAAATGCTCCGGAGTACAAATCTGGGGATCGATTTATATGGTGGCTACATATAAATATGGACCGATATGGACCAATACGTGCACGGTTGTTAGAGGCCATATACTAACACCACGTACCAAATTTCAGCCGGATCACAAGAGGCTCCGCAAGCCAAATCTGGGGATCGATTTATATGGGGGCTATATACAATTATGGATCCATGTTTGTTCGAGACCATATACTAACACCATGTACACAATTTCAGCCAGATCGGATGAAATATGCTTCTCTAAGAGGCTCCGCAATATGGCATAATTATATATAGCCCCCATATAAACCGATCCCCAGATTTGTCTTGCGGAGACTCAAAGAGAAGCAAATTTCATCCGATGTTGCTGAAATTTGGTACATGATGTTGGTATAAGGTCTCTAACAACCATGCAAAAATTGGTCCACATCGGTCTAAAATTATATATAGCCCCATATAAACCGATCCCCAGATTTGGCTTGCGGAGGCTCTAAGAGAAGCAAATTTCATCCGATCCGCCTCAAATTTGGTACATGAGGTTGGTATATGGTATCTAACAACCATGCAAAAACTGGTCCATATTGGTCCATAACTATATATAGCCCCCATATAAACCGTTCTCCAGATTTGACCTCCGGAGCCCCTTGGAGGAGCAAAATTCATCCGATCCAGTTGATATTTGGAACATGGTGTTAGAATGTGGTCTCTAACAACCGTGAAAAAATTGGTCCATATCGGTCCATAATTACATATAGCCCCCATATAAACCGATCCCACGATTTGGCTTGCGGAGCCTCTAAGAGAACCAAATTTCATCCGATCCGGCTGAAATTTGGTACATGATGTTGGTATAAGGTCTCTAACAACCATGCAAAAATTGGTCCACATCGGTCTAAAATTATATATAGCCCCATATAAACCGATCCCCAGATTTGGCTTGCGGAGACTCAAAGAGAAGCAAATTTCATCCGATCCGCCTCAAATTTGGTACATGATGTTGGTATATGGTATCTAACAACCACGCAAAAACTGGTCCATATTGGTCCATAACTATATATAGCCCCCATATAAACCGTTCTCCAGATTTGACCTCCGGATCCCCTTGGAGGAGCAAAATTCATCCGATCCAGTTTAAATGTGCAACGTGGTGTTAATATATGGCCGCTAACAACCATACCAAAATTGGTCCATATCGGTCTATAGTTATATATAGCCGATCTCCAATCACACAAAAATTGGTCCATATCGGTTCAAAATCATGGTTGCCACTCGAGCCAAAAATAATCTACTAAAATTTTATTTCTATAGAAAATTTTGTCAAAATTTTAGTTCTATAGAAAATTTTGTGAAAACTTTGTTTCTATAGAAAATTTTGTTAAAATTTTATTTCTATAGAAAATTTTGTCCAAATATTTTTTTCTATAGAAAATTTTGTCAAACTGAATTATATACGTATCTAATCGGTCTTTTTATACCCACCACCATAGAATGGTGACAGGGGTATAATAAGTTTGTCATTCCGTTTGTAACACATCGTAATATCGATTTCCGACTATATAAAATATATGTATTCTTGATCAGGTAGAAAGACGATATAAGCATGTCCGTCTGTCTCTTGTAATCACGCTACAGCCTTCAATAATGGCGCTGTCGTCGTGAAATTTGGCACAGATTCGTGTTTTGTTTGCTGGCAGGTCAAGTTCGAAGATGGGCCATATCGGTCCAAGTTTTGATATAGTCCCCATATAAACCGACCTCCCGATTTGGGGCCTTGGGCTTTTAAAACCAGTACTTATGATCCAATTTGCCTGAAATTTGAAATCTAGAGGTGTGTTAGTACCATCAAAGAGTGTGCCGAAAATTGTGCCTATCGGTCCATATTTTCGTATAGTCACTATATAGACCGATTTCTGGATTTTGCGTCCTGAAATTGAAAATCTTGAGGTATTTTAGGACCATAAAGAGATGTGTCGAAAATAGTTCATATCGGTCCATGTTTTCGTACAGCCCCCATATAGACCGATCTCCAGATTTTATTTCTTGGGCTTCTAGAAACAGTATTTTCTATCCGATTTGCCTGAAATTTGTATTTTTTTATCCAATTTGCCTGAAATTGAAAATCTTGAGGTATTTTAGGACCATAAAGAGATGTGTCGAAAATAGTTCATATCGGTCCATGTTTTCGTACAGCCCCCATATAGACCGATCTCCAAATTTTATTTCTTGGGCTTCTAGAAACTGTATTTACTATCCGATTTGCCTGAAATTTCAAATCCAGAGTTATTTTAGGACCAGAAATAGGTGTGCCGAAAATGGATGTATCGTCCATGGTTTGGTATAGCCCCTATATAGACCGATCTCCCGATTTGGGGTCTTAAACTTCTAGAAACGTAGTTTTTATTCGATTTGCCTAAAATTGGAAATCGAGATGTATTTTAGGACCACAAATAGGTGTGCAGAAAATGGGGTGTATCGGTCCATGTTTCGTTGTAGGCCCCATATAGACCGATCTCCCCAAAATTTACTTCTTGGACTTATAGAATCCGTAGTTTTTATCCAATTTGCCAGAAATTAGAAATCTATAGGTATTATTTTAGACCATAAAGAGGGGTGTAATGTCCGTTCGGGTCCATGTTTTAGTATAGCCCCCTTATAGACTGATAGCCCGATTTTAAATTTCGTAAGTTTTTACCCAATTTGTCTGAAATTGGAATTCTAGCGGCATTTGAGGAACATTAAGAGGTGTGTCGAAAATTTTGAGTATTGGTCCATATGTTGGTATAGACCCCATATAGACCTACCTCCCGGATTTATTTCGTAGGCTGCTAGAGTCTGTAGTTTTTATCCACTTTGCTTGAAAATGTAAATATACTGTTAGTTTAGACCCTCAAAATTTGTATCGCATTATTTCTACCGATTCATTATGTAAGACATTTATCGATTGACCGATTTCACTTCTTGAGGGTATAGCACTGATCATATAAATTGCTTGAAACTAAAAGTAAAATTTCCAGATTTTACTCCTCCTTTTCATTTAAATAATGGCGGAAAATCTACAAATTTAAGATTTCAAATCAGGGTTTTTTAATCATTTACACGATATGCTTATGATTTCTCTAAAATTCAAACAAAATTGGTTCTTATAAATCCAGAATCTGATCTAGTATTCAGATAGTGTACTGTATTCAGGAAGTGTACTGCTTGAATTGATCTGCTTGGGGGAATATTTGTCATCAAACCCCCTTAAATCCTACATACGAATATATTATCAAGATACCCACACCGACGAAGAGTTTCCAAGGAAACTATTACATTCGATTCATGATGGTGGGTACTTAAGATTCGGCCCGGCCCGAACTTACTACTGTATATACTTGTTTTATTTAATATACACCACGTATGGACTTACTTACAATTTAGAATACGGTGTTAGGAGGTTTTACGATACATTGCCATCGGCAAGCGTTACCGCTAATTCGATTGTGGATGGCAGTGTTTAGAAGAAGTTTCTACGCAATCCATGGTGGCCGAACTTACGGCCGTATATACTTGTTATACCCTCCACCATAGGATGGGGTTATATTAACTTTGTCATTCCGTTTGTAATACATCGAAAGATTGCTCTAAGACCCCATAAAGTATATATATATATATATATATATATATATATATATATATATATATATATATATATATATATATATATATATATATATATATATATATATATATATATATATATATATATATATATATATATATATATATATATATATATATATATATATATATATATATATATATATATATATATATATATATATATATATATATATATATATATATATATATATATATATATATATATATATATATATATATATATATATATATATTTTCGTTCGTGGTGAAATTCTGAGTCCGTCTGTTGAAATCACGCTAACTTCCGAAAGAAACAAGCTATCGACTTGAAGCTTGGCACAAGTAGTTGTTATTGATGTAGGTCGGATGGTATTGCAAATGGGCCATATCGGTTCACTTCCACGTATAGCCCCCATATAAACGAACCCCCAGATTTGGCTTGCGGAGCCTCTAAGAGAAGCAAATTTCATCCTATCAGGCTGAAATGTGGTACATTGTATTGGTATATGGTCTCCAACAACCATGCAAAAATTGGTCCACATCGGTCCATAATTATATATAGCCCCCATATAAACCGATCCCCAGATTTGGCTTGCGGAGCCTCAAATAGAAGCAAATTTCATCCGATCCGGCTGAAATTTGCTACATCGTGTTAGTATATGGTCCTTAACAACCATGCAAAAATTGGTCCACATCGGTTCATAATTATATATAGCCCCATATAAACCGATCCCCAGATTTGGCTTGCGGAGCCTCAAATAGAAGAAAATTTCATTGGATTCGGCTGAAATTTGGTACATGGTGTTAGTATATGGTCTCTAATGACCATATTAAAATTGGTCCACATCGGTTCATAATTATATATAGACCCCATATAAACCGATCCCCAGATTTGGCTTGCGGAGCCTCAAATAGAAGAAAATTTCATCGGACTCGGCTGAAATTTGGTACATGGTGTTAGTATATGGTCTCTAATGACCATATTAAAATTGGTCCACATCGGTCCATAATTATATACAGCCCCCATATAATACCCTGTTCCACACTGTGGAACAGGGTATTATAAGTTAGTGCATATGTTTGCAACACCCAGAAGGAGACGAGATAGACACATGGTGTCTTTGGCAAAAATGCTCAGGGTGGGCTCTTGAGTCGATATAGCGAGCCCACCCGTCTCAAGAGCCCACCCGTCTGTCCGTCTGTCCGTGAACACATTTTTGTAATTAAAGTCTAGGTCGCAGTTTTAGTCCAATCGACTTAAAATTTGGCACAAGTATGTGTTTTGGATCAGAATAGATCCCTATTGATTTCGGAAGAAATCGGTTCAGATTTAGATATAGCTCCCATATATATATATATATATAATATATATATATATATATATATATATATATATATATATATATATATATATATATATATATCTATATATATATATATATATATAAGTGTGCCAAATTTTTATGAAATCGGTTTAGATTTAGATATAGCTCCCATATATATCTTTCGCCCGATATGGACTAATACGATCCCAGAAGACAGAGTTTTACCCCAATTTGGTTGAAATTTTGCACAGGGAGTAGAATTAACATTTTTGCTATGCGTGCCAAATTTGGTTGAAATCGGTTCAGATTTAGATATAGCTCCCATATATAGCTTTCGCCCGATATGGACTAATACGGTCCCAGAAGCCAGAGTTTTACCCCAATTTGGTTGAAATTTTGCACAGGAGTAGAATTAGCATTGTAGCTATGCGTGCCAAATTTGGTTGAAATCGGTTCAGATTTAGATATAACTCCCATATATAGCTTTCGCCCGATTTACAACTCATATGACAACAGAGGCCAATTTTTAACTCCGATTTAGTTGAAATTTTGCACAGGGAGTAGAATTAGCATTGTAGCTATACGTGCCAAATTTGGTTGAAATCGGTTCAGATTTAGATATATCTCCCATATATAGCTTTCGCCCGATTTACACTCATATGACCACAGAGGCCAATTTTTAACTCCGATTTAGTTGAAATTTTGCACAGGGAGTAGAATTAGCATTGTAGCTATGCGTGCCAAATTTGGTTGAAATCGGTTCAGATTTAGATATAGCTCCCATATATAGCTTTCGCCCGATGTACACTCATATGACCACAGAGGCCAATTTTTAACTCCGATTTAGTTGAAATTTTGCACAGGGAGTAGAACTAGCATTGTTGCTATGCATGCCAAATTTGGTTGAAATCGGTTCAGATTTAGATATAGCTCTCATATATATCTATCGCCCGATATGGACTAATACGGTCCCAGAAGCCAGAGTTTTACCCCAATTTGGTTGAAAATTTTGCACAGGTAGAAGAATTAGCATTGTAGCTATGCACGCCAAATTTGGTTGAAATCGGTTCAGATTTAGATATAGCTCCCATATATAGCCTTCATCCGATTTACACTCATATGACCACAGAGGCCAATTTTTAACTCCGATTTAGTTGAAATTTTGCACAGGGAGTACAATTAGCTTTGTAGCTATGCGTGCAAAATTTGGTTGAAATCGGTTAAGATTTAGATATAGCTCCCATATATATGTTTTTCTGATTTCGACAAAAATGGTCAAAATACCAACATTTTCCTTGTAAAATCGCCACTGCTTAGTCGAAAAGTTGTAAAAATGACTCTAATTTTCCTAAACTTCTAATACATATATATCGAGCGATAAATCATAAATAAACTTTTGCGAAGTTTCCTTAAAATTGCTTCAGATTTAAATGTTTCCCATATTTATACCCTGCTCCACACTGTGGAACAGGGTATTATAAGTTAGTGCATATGTTTGCAACACCCAGAAGGAGACGAGATAGACACATGGTGTCTTTGGCAAAAATGCTCAGGGTGGGTCCCTGAGTCGATATAGCCATGTCCGTCTGTCCGTCTGTCCGTGAACACATTTTTGTAATCAAAGTCTAGGTCGCAGTTTTAGTCCAATCGACTTCAAATTTGGCACAAGTATGTGTTTTGGCTCAGAATAGATCCCTATCGGGGGAATCGGTTCAGATTTAGATATAGCTCCCATATATATATTTCGCCCGATATGGACTAATACGGTCCCAGAGGCCAGAGTTTTAGCCTAATTTGCTTAAAATTTTGCACAAGAAGAACAATTAGTACTATAGTCAAGTGTGCCAAATTTTATTGAAATCGGTTCAGATTTAGATATAGCTCCCATATATATCTTTCGCCCGATATGCACTTATATGGACCCAGAAGCCAGAGTTTTATCGTTTTTTATAGCTTGAAATTTTGCACAAGGAGCACAATTGGTAGTATAGTCATGTGTGACAAATTTAATTGAAATCGGTTCAGATTTAGATATAGCTTCGTTATATATTTTTCGCCCGATATGGACTTATATGGCCCCAGAAGCCCGAGTTTTGCCCAATTTGGTTGAAATTTTGCACAGGGAGTAGATTTAGCATTCTAGCCATGCGTGCCAAATTTGATTGAAATCGGTTCAGATTTATATATAGCTCCCATATATAGCTTTCGCCCGATTTACACTCATATGACCACAGAGGCCAATTTTTTGCTCCGATTTAGTTGAAATTTTGCACATGGAGTAGAATTAGCATTGTAGCTATGCCTGCCAAATTTGGTTGAAATCGGTTAAGATTTAGATATAGCTCCCATATATATATTTTTCTGATTTCGACAAAAATGGTCAAAATACCAACATTTTCCTTGTAAAATCGCCACTGCTTAGTCGAAAAGTTGTAGAAATGACTCTAATTTTCCTAAACTTCTAATGCATATATATCGAGCGATAAATCATAAATAAACTTTTGCGAAGTTTTCTTAAAATTGCTACAGATTTAAATGTTTCCCATATTTTTTTACTAACATTGTGTTCCACCCTAGTGCATTAGCCGACTTAAATTTTGAGTCTATAGATTTTGTAGAAGTCTATCAAATTCTGTCCAGATCGAGTGATATTTAAATGTATGTATTTGGGACAAACCTTTATATGTAGCCCCCAACACATTTGACGGATGTGATATGGTATCGAAAATTTAGATCTACAAAGTGGTGCAGGGTATAATATAGTCGGCACCGCCCGACTTTAGACTTTCCTAACTTGTTTACTACCAATGTATGCCCTAAGGTGAAACATAATATGTTTGAACAATACAAACAATATTTTGTTTGCACCAATCCTGAATATATATATGCTTGAAGCAAAATGTGTTTGGGGTATATGTTACAGAAGCGATTTTTTTTTTGAGGGTGTAGTATATGGTCTCTACCAACCATGCAAAAATTGGTCCATATCGGTTCATAATTATATATGACCTCCGGAACCTCTTGAAGGAGCAAAATTCGTCCGATCCGGTTGAAACTTAGTATGTGGTGTTAGTAAAGGGTGATTCTTTTGAGGTTAGGATTTTCATGCATTAGTATTTGACAGATCACGTGGGATTTCAGACATGGTGTCAAAGAGAAAGATGCTCAGTATGCTTTGACATTTCATCATGAATAGACTTACTAACGAGCCACAACGTCGAATTTTCAGTGAATGGGCCCTAGAAAAGTTGGCAGAAAATCCGCTTTTTTATCGACAAATTTTGTTCAGCGATGAGGCTCATTTCTGGTTGAATGGCTACGCAAATAAGCAAACTTGCCGCATTTGGAGTGAAGAGCAACCAGAAGCCGTTCAAGAACTGCCCATGCATCCCGAAAAATGCACTGTTTGGTGTGGTTTGTACGCTGGTGGAATCATTGGACCGTATTTTTTCAAAGATGCTGTTGGACGCAACATTACGGTGAATGGCGATCGCTATCGTTCGATGCTAACAAACTTTTTGTTGCCAAAAATGGAAGAACTGAACTTGGTTGACATGTGGTTTCAACAAGATGGCGCTACATGCCACACAGCTCGCGATTCTATGGCCATTTTGAGGGAAAACTTCGGAGAACAATTCATCTCAAGAAATGGACCGGTAAGTTGGCCACCAAGATCATGCGATTTGACGCCTTTAGACTATTTTTTGTGGGGCTACGTCAAGTCTAAAGTCTACAGAAATAAGCCAGCAACTATTCCAGCTTTGGAAGACAACATTTCCGAAGAAATTCGGGCTATTCCGGCCGAAATGCTCGAAAAAGTTGCCCAAAATTGGACTTTCCGAATGGACCACCTAAGACGCAGCCGCGGTCAACATTTAAATGAAATTATCTTCAAAAAGTAAATGTCATGGACCAATCTAACGTTTCAAATAAAGAACCGATGAGATTTTGCAAATTTTATGCGTTTTTTTTTAAAAAAAAGTTATCAAGCTCTTAACAAATCACCCTTTATATGGTCTCTAACAACCATGCAAACATTGGCCCATATCGATTCATAATTACATATGGCCTCCGGAGCCTCTTGAAGGATCATAATTCATCTGATCCGGTTGAAATTTGGTACATTTCGCTAGTGTATGGTCGATAACAACCATGCCAAAATTGATCCCTATCGATCTATATTATATATAGCCCCCCAAAAAACCGATCCCCAATCACAGAAAAATCACGACTGCCACTCGAGCCAAAAATAATCTACCAAAATTTTATTGCCATAGAAAATTTTGTAAAATTTTATATTTCTATAGAAAATTTTGTTAAAATTTTATTTCTATAGAAAAATTTGTCAACATTGTATGTAGTTAGCAAATTTTGTCATAATATAATTTCTATACAAAATTTTGTCAAACATTTATTTCTATTGAAAATTTTATCAAAATTTTATTTCTATTTTATTTCTGTAGAAAATTTTGTCATAATGTTATTTTTATAGAAAATGCAAAATCTTCCAAAACATCAAGAATTCTACCAATCTGCCAAACACTAAAAAATCTGCCATTTTTTGTAGACTCATGTTCATAATTGTATATAGCCCCCATATAAAGCGACCCCCATATTTCAATTCTGGCTCTATAATTACCGCACAAAAGTTCATATCGGTTGGTAATTATTTCTTCCCTATATATACCGGTCCAGAACTGAATAAATACATATTTAATCGACCTTTCTTTTGTCTACTATATATCCCACATGGACTAACTTACAATTTAGAAGATGATGTTAAGAAGTTTTAAGATGCCTTGCCATCGGCCGCAACCCAAAGTAATTCAATTGTGGATGACCGTCTTTAGTAGAAGTTTCTACGCAATCCATAGTGGAGGTTACATAAGATTCGGCCTGGCCGAACTTTCGGCCGTATATACGTATATACTATATTCACATATTGGAATCTTTAAGGAAGTAAAATGGCATAGCCAAATATACCTATTATTTTCTTTGGTAAATAAAATTGAAACACATACTCCCGCAAAATAGAAAAAAACAAATTTTCAATTTATTTCACAACTTCACAAAAGAATAAAAACCATAACGTATAAATATTTTGCCATAAATAAAAACGCCTTTCAAAGCAATAAAAGAAACTCGTTTGCAAGTTGCCTAACATGAAGAAGGTTCGACGTAGTAGTGTTTTGTTTAAGGATGACAGCTAGTGTAGTAACAGGAAACCTTTTTTTTTTTCTTTGCCAAATCTAATCATCCAATGGTATGGAATCTCCATATAACTAAGACGCTTTGCACACGCACTCGCACAGAAACTCCTTAGATTCGCACGCACACCTGTGTCAGAATATCAAATTACCCTCAAACCAAAGGATCGGAATGACAATCGTAGACAAAACCACTTTACAGGGTAAAGACTAAGGTAAAATGAGCCGAATGGTTTGATTACGATTGGAGCGTAGAGAGAAGTGTTTGCTCTGTTTATTCTGCTCATGGCTGGAACTCATAAAAATCCAGGTAAAGGAATTTCAGCTAGGATGAGTCTTAGCTTCACAAAAATTCCTTCGATTTTTTGTTTTTGTGATTGCATTTCCGTATATTTTGTAATTCAATTCGCCATTGACAACAACACTGACAGCATAAGAACAAACAAAAAATAACCACAAACAATAAACATTTAAGTTGGAAGAGAGGGGTAGTGTGGGGGGGGGGCAAATAAAAAGAAAATCAAAATCATTGCAATATGACAATGATAACAACAGCTTCCAGGATGTTGCGGATATACGAGTGTGACTGTATGTGTAGCAGGAAACGAGGTTCGGTATTACATAGTGGTAATCAGTGTTGCCAGTATTTTTCCGGCTTTTGTCCCCAAATTATGATGTTTTCGTCCCCAATTTAAACATAAATTCCCCACAAAAATCCCAATACATTTTTGAGAATTTTTTTTTGAAAGAAAATAAAGCAAAAGGCTCTGCTGTAGAAAATCAGTAGTAATCATTAAAAATTAAAATTTTGTCACATCCAACAAGCTGCAATAAGATCAAGATTTTGAACCATAACACCAAGAGACTGGTGATCGTCTTCCAAATGCTGGAGATGTGAAAATGGTCACCTTGTATTTATGAACGAAAATTTCCTTCTAAATTTTCTAGTAAAACAAGTAAGGAAAGTCTAAATTCGGGCGGGGCCGACTATATTATACCCTGCACCACTTTGTACACGCAAAAAATAATTCTTTTCTCCCAAACGAAATTTTAGACAAACAAAGTTTGTTTCTAATTTGTTTTTCGTTGAAAGGAAGTGTATTTGGAAGAAAAGTATATACTTTTTGTGATAAACGTTTATTTTTTTCCAGGATGTAAAAACAATTTCATAAAGACAAACTCACAAACAACATTATTTTCTTGCTAATTGCATTTTCCCTCACATCTTTCTCACATCCACGAGGTTTTTTAGTTCTTAACACCTTTTCCTGTAATACCAACAATGTAGAAGAAATTATACGATTTTATAAATTTTTAATTTTTTTTTTACCTTTCGCCTGGACGGAGAATCGAACCGCGGACCATGCACTCATGCACTTTGTAAGCCAACACACTAACCACTGAGCTATGTACCTGTTATGGTCATCAATAGATAAATATCCATATAAGTTATATTTATATAGCATAGCTTGCGGCGCTCACGAACCGAATAAACAAAGTTTATTTAACAACACATTTCGTTTGGCACCGTGAATCAGTGGTTGCTACGTCTGACTTGCATGCCAAGGGTCGTGCGTTCGATCCCTACTCCGACCAAAGTTTTTTTTTGTTTTTTTTTTACATATATTCCAGATATGTTCGGAAGATTCCGAAAAAATGTTGAACATTACATTGTAGTATATTAAATTTTGAACTGTAAAATGTGTCTTATTAAAGACCTAAAGTCAGAAAAGAACAGTGTTAGATATAAACGAAATGGTTTGTGTTGTGGTTTCAAAAAGAATTTTTTTTATTGAAAAAATAAAAATTGTGTAACAAACGTTTTTTTTTTTTTGGTGATAAAAGTTTAAATTTTCGAAGCAATTCAAAAAACTCTAACAAAAGAAAAACGTTTTCGGTACACGTTTTCCAAACGTTTTTTTTTTTTTCTTTGCGTGTAGATCTAAATTTTCGATACCATACCACATTCGTCAAACGTGTTGGGGGCTATATATAAAGGTTTGTTCCAAATACATACATTTAAATATCACTGGATCTGGACAGAATTTGATAGACTTGTACAAAATCTATAGACTCAAAATTTAACTCGGCTAATGCACCAGGGTGGAACACAATGTTAGTAAAAAATATGGGAAACATTTAAATCTGAAGCAATTTTAAGGAAACATCGCATAAGTTTATTTATGATTTATCGCTCGATATATATGTATTAGAAGTTTAGGAAAATTAGAGTCATTTTTACAACTTTTCGACTAAGCAGTGGCGATTTTACAAGGAAAATGTTGGTATTTTGACCATTTTTGTCGAAATCAGAAAAACATATATATGGGAGCTACATCTAAATCTGAACCGATTTCAACCAAATTTGGCACGCATAGCAACAATGCTTATTCTACTCCCTGTACAAAATTTCAACTAAATCGGAGTTAAAAATTGGTCTCTGTGGTCATATGAGTGTAAATCGGGCGAAGGATATATATGGGAGCTATATCTAAATCTGAACCGATTTCAACCAAATTTGACACGCATAGCAATAATGCTAATTCTACTCCCTGTGCAAAATTTCAACTAAATCGGAGTTAAAAATTGGCCACTGTGGTCAAATGAGTGTAAATCGGCCGAAAGCTATATATGGGAGCTATATCTAAATCTGAACCGATTTCAACCAAATTTGGCACGCATAGCTACAATGCTAATTCTACTCCCTGTGCAAAATTTCAACCAAATTGGGGTAAAACTCTGGCTTCTGGGACCGTATTAGTCCATATCGGGCGAAAGATATATATGTGAGCTATATCTAAATCTGAACCGATTTCAATAAAATTTGGCACACTTGACTACAGTACTAATTGTTCTTCTTGTGCAAAATTTTAAGCAAATTAAGTTAAAACTCTGGCTTCTGGATCCATATAAGTCCATATCGGGCGAAATATATATATGGGAGCTATATCTAAATCTGAACCGATTTCTTTCAAAATCAATAGGGATATATTCTGAGCCAAAACACATACTTGTGCCAAATTTGAAGTCGATTGGACTAAAACTGCGACCTAGACTTTGATTACAAAAATGTGTTCACGGACAGACGGACATCGCTATATCGACTCAAGAGCCCACCCTGAGCATTTTTGCCAAAGACACCATGCGTCTATCTCGTCTCCTTCTGGGTGTTGCAAACATATGCACTAACTTATAATACCCTGTTCCACAGTGTGGAGCAGGGTATAATTATGTGTTAGACACGTTGCCAAAGTTGATAGAAGTTAGATTTTTTTTTATTGTTTGGTAGATTGGTAGAATTTTTGCTGTTTTGGTAGATTTTACAAGGAGGTACTTCATAAATTTTCCATAAAAATAATCTTCTGATAAAATTTTCTATATAGAAATAAAATTTTGAGAAAATTTTCTACATAGAAAGAAATTGACAAAATTTTCTATGGAAATAAAATTTTGACAAAATTTTTTGTATAGAAAAAAAAAAACAAATTGAGATAACTTTCTATACAGGTATAAAATTTTCCATAGAAATAAAATTTTGAGAAAATTTTCTATATACAAAAAAAAATTGAGATAATTTTCTAACAGAAATAAAATTTTGAGAGAATTTTCTATAGAAATAAAATTCTGACAAAATTTTCTATAGAAATAAAATTTTGAGAATATTTTCCATAGAAATAAAATTTTGACAAAATTTTCTATAGAAATAAAATTTAGAGAAAATTTCCTATAGAAATAAAATTCTGACAAAATAAATAAATATAGAAATAAAATTTTGAGATAATATTCTATAGAAATAAAGTTTTGAGAAAATTTTCTATAGAAAAAAATTTGTGACAAAAATGTTCTATTGACATAAAATTTTGTGATAATTTTCTATAGAAATAAAATATTGTCAAAATATTCTATAGAAATAAAATTTTGAGAAAATATTCTATAGAAATAAAATTTTAACAAAATTTTCTATAGAAATAAAATTTTGAGAAAATAGAAATTAGAAAAAAAAACTGGGAAAATTTTCTATACAGAAATAAAATTTTGGCAAAATTGTCTATAGAAATAGAATTTTGACGCAATTTCCTATAGAAATAAATCCCCACAAAAATCCCCAAATTTATGGAAATTCCCCACAAAATCCCAAGTCCCCAACTCAGAAATTTCGTCCCCATTCACGAAAAAATATCCCCAATTTGGGGGAAAATCCCCAATACTGGCAACACTGGTGGTAATGTTAGGCAGTCACGCTCCCACACTCACAAAATGAAAATCCGTACTCATAGACACTCACTTTAAATGGCACACACTTACGCTTAGAAGAAGGCACTAACACACGAAATCTCTGGATACTCGCATACGAGGGTCGCATTTTATTTTTCGGGATTAGACAACAACAGCATATAATAATTATCGAAAATAACTTTATTGTCTTTCAGGTGTCTCTTAAGCGTTTTATGTTGGTGAGCAGGAATATTTTCGTGAGTGTAATTGGTTACTCACGCACACTCACGAAGATATTATTTTCGTGACTCACGCTCACGCACGACATTTTGGTTTGTTAATCACGCTGTTGTCATGAGCGTGACTCACGAATCACGAAAATTTTCGTGAATCACGACAATTTCATGTCACGTGCATACCTCTACTATACACTTTGGCATGCGTTTTAGCCAATTGTTGAAGAACCTTTGTCACTCTGATTAAGGTATCTCCAAAACATGCATTTTGAACGCATCAACCAATTCTTCAGGTATCGACAAAATAAAATGACCTCTCATTTTACTTTTTTACGTACGGGAATAAAAAAGCAGTCTTTCGGTGCCAAGCCAGGACTATACGGCAGATGATCCATCAAATAGGGGTTTTGAGTGCTCCAAAATGCAGCCGATGTGTGAGAGTTCACAAGAGTGATCCGTCTTCGGGTTAGTTCTTGGAAGACAATAGGCAAACGAAATATTTTGTACCATCCAGAATTCACTGTTCTGCGTTGTTACGATTGGTACGAGTGCGAGATGTTTAGTTTTTTAGCACCACTACCGTAGTTTTGGAGCATTTCTTTCGACCAGTCAACAAGAGCTATTCTCTGATATTGAATATTGAATGTATGCTGGTTTTACTATGGCTTAAGGTTGTCGCAATCTCTTGATGGGTCACATAAGGATCTTGCAATATCGGGTGATGCACAGCAACAATAGTTTCCGGAACAAAAACTTTGTTCGTCGATGCACTGTTGTTAAGTTAAGTTGTAAACAAGTATATACGGCCGTAAGTTCGGCCAGGCCGAAGCTTATGTACTGTCCACCATGGATTGCGTAGAAACTTCTTCTAAACACTGCCATCCACAATCGAATTACATGGGATGCGCTAACGCTTGCCGGTGGCAAGGTATCTTAAAACCTCCTAACATCGTCTTCTAAATTTTAAGTAAGTCCATACGTGGTATACATTAAATTAAACAAGTATATACGGCCGTAAGTTCGGCCAGGCCGAAGCTTATGTACCGTCCACCATGGATTGCGTAGAAACTTCTACTGAACACTGTCATCCACAATCGAATTACATGGGTTGCGGTAACACTTGCCGATGGCAAGGAATCTTAAAATTTCCTAACACCGTCTTCTAAATTGCAAGGTAGTCCATACGTGGTATCTATTAAACTAAAAAAGGCCAATTAAATACGTATATAATTAAGTTTGACAAAATTGTTTACAGAAATAAAATTTCGACAAAATTTTCTATAGAAGTAAAATTGGGACAAAATTTTCTATAGAAGTAAAATTGGGACAAAATTTTCTATAGAAATAAAATTTTGACAAAATTTTCCATAGAAATAAAATTTTGACAAAATTTTTTATAGACATAAAATTTTGACAAAATTTTCTATAGAAATAAAATCTTGACAAAATTTTCTATTGAAACAAAATTTTGACAAAATTTTCTATAGAAATAAAATTTTGGTAGATTATTTTTGGCTCGAGTGGCAACCATGATTATGAACCGATATGGACCAATTTTTGTTTGATTGGGGATCGGCTATATATAATTATGGACCGATATGGACCAATTCTGTCATGGTTGTTAGAGACCATATACTAACACCATGTTGCAAATTTCAACCGGATCGGATGAATTTTGCTCCTCAAAGAGGCTCCGGAGATCAAATCTGGGGAACGGTTTATATGGGGGCTACATATAATTATGGACCGATATGGACCAATTCTTGCGTGTTTGTTAGAGACCACATTCTAACACCATGTTTCACATTTCAACCGGATCGGATTAATTTTGCTCCTCCAAGAGGCTCCGGAGGATATATCTGGGAATCGATTTATATGGGGGCTATATATAATTATGGACCGATGTGGACCAATTTTTGCATGGTCATTAGAGAACATATACTAATACCATGTACCAAATTTCAGCCGGATCGGATGAAATTTGCTTCTCTTAGAGGCTCTGCAAGCCAAATCGGGGGATCGGTTTATATGGGGGCTATATATAATAATGATCCGATGTGGACCAATTTTTGCATGGTTGTTAGAGACCATATACTAACACCATGTACCTAATTTCAGCCGGATCGGATGAAATTTGCTTCTCTTAGAGCGATCGCAAGGCAAATTTGGGGGTCCGTTTATATGGGGGCTATACGTAAAAGTGGACTGATATGTCCCATTTGCAATACCATCCGACATACATCAATAACAACTACTTGTGTCACGTTTCAAGTCGATAGCATGTTTCGTTCGGAAGTTAGCGTGATTTCCACAGACGGACGGAGGGACGGACGGACATGCTCAGATCGACTCAGAATTTCATCACGACCCAGAATATATATACTTTATGGGGTCTTAGAGCAATATTTCGATGTGTTACAAACGGAATGACAAAGTTAATATACCCCCATCTTATGATGGAGGGTATAAAAGAAACTTTATTATACCTTGCGCCACACTGTGGAACAGGGTATTATAAGTTAGTGCATATGTTTGCAACATCCAGAAGGAGACAGACACATGGTGTCTTTGGCACAAATGCTCAGGGTGGGCTCCTGAGTCGATATAGTCATGTCCGTCTGTCCGTGAACACATTTTTGTAATCAAAGTCTAGGTCGCAGTTTTAGTCCAATTGACTTCAAATTTGGTACAAGTATGTGTTTTGGCTCAGAATAGATCCCCATTGATTTTGGAAGAAATCGGTTCAGATTTAGATATAGCTTCCATATATATATTTCGCCCGATATGGACTTATATGGCCCCATAAGCCAGAGTTTTACCCTAATTTGCTTAAAATTTTGCACAAGAAGATCAATTAGTACTATAGTCAAGTGTGCCAAATTTTATTGAAATCGGTTCAGAATTAGATATAGCTCCCATATATAGCTTTCGCCCGATTTACACTCATATGACCACAGATGCCAATTTTTTGCTCCGATTTAGTTCAAATTTTGCACAAGGAGTAGAATTGGCATTGTTGCTATGCGAGCCACATTTGGTTGAAATCGGTTCAGATTTAGATATAGCTCCCATATATATGTTTTTATGATTTCGTCAAAAATGGTCGAAATACCAAAATTTTCCTTGTAAAATCGCCACTGCTTAGTCGAAAAGTTGTAAAAATGACTCTAATTTTCCCAAACTTCTATTACATATATATCGAGCGATAAATCATAAATAAACTTTTTCGAAGTTTCCTTAAAATTGCTTCTGATTTAAATGTTTCCCATATTTTTTTACTAACATTGTGTTCCACCCTAGTGCATTAGCCAACTTTTTTTGAGTCTATATATTTTGTAGAAGTCTATCAAATTCTGTACAGATCGAGTGATATTTAAATGTATGTATTTGGGACAAACCTTTATATATAGCCCCCAACACATTTGACGGATGTGATATGGTATCGAAAATTTAGATCCACACGCAGAGAAGGAATATGATCACCTCAAACATGTTTCAAGAGCATAATGTTATTTTTGTATGGTGGCCATGTAACATGTTTGTGACTAAAATATTATTTTCCCGTCAAATATAACCTGCTTGCCGAAATCAGATACATGCTTTCCGAGAAAATAACATGTTTGCGAAAATCATGTTACATGGTCACCACCCAAAAATAAAATTTTGCTCTTAAAACATGTTTGAGGTGATCATATTCCTTCTCTGGGTTTACAAAGTGATGCAGGGTATATATAATATAGTGGGCCCCGCCCGACTTTAGATTTTCCTTATTTGTTTAAATTAAAGTTTCATTATTTTAAAGAAAGTGGTAAATGGGGTTCACTTTTTCTTGAGTACATGTCTGATCTTTGATACATTTTTGCATCAAGCGGTTAGGTTAAGTCCTTATCATACCAAGCTTGTACATCTTATCCTCGTTAAAAATTGAACCAAATATAGGATTTTCAAAAGTGAAATAAGAAAACTTCTCTATCTTATTTGTCCTTAGCTAGCTAACTAATAAATCCTTTGGTTTTCTTCCCCTTCACTGCTACTATTCAACTTGACAATGGTACTCTAACGAGGGTACTTCACATATCACCTTTTTCAAGAAGCTCAGTTTATGTACATTTTAATTTAACCAAAAAAAAAAAATAATAAAAATAAAAATATATAAGCACTTGTAAAGAAAGCAAGGAATCGCATAGTGCAATTGCTTTACGGACTCATCACAAACATTGGCTTCAAACTCACGAACAACACCACCTCCGCCGCCGTCGCCATCAACACCATCTCAGCACCGCAACGACAGTCATCAATGCCAACCACAGACGTTAAAACAGAAGTTCACTGTTTGCAATACAAAACTTTTGGGTTGGCAATATGAGATTTAACTCCAGATTGAAGAACATATACACATCAATTTCATCAGCAGAGCATCAGTGGTAGCGACAGAAGCAGGATGAACAACAGCGAAAAAAACAAAATGATACAAAGAGAATACGGCTCATCTTTCAATGGCAAACAGGATTGTAGGGCGTGAATTAAGGAGGGTATTTCTTACCACTGGCACATGCATCAACCACAACATATCCTCCTACTTCCGATACTCTGCTTATAAGCAACATCTAGGGGATGCATTTTAACATACAGTGGTAGAGAAAACTCACTTAAAAATGATCATTCACAAAAATTTTGTCAAAAGTTTATTTCTGCACTGAAAAAATATTGCCGTGAGACCAAAGAAGACGACGCATTTCTCTGATATAACGTTTTTTTCCTTCTCCAAAAGTCCATAAATTTATTAATGAAGTCATTTTGTCCTTCTAATTAAGTGATTCGATCTAAAAATGGGTATCATAACATGAAAGCAAATATTTTTGGACTAAGGTCAACTTGACTTTAATAATTCAGAAAAATTCTTTAAAATTAATGAAGTTGTCTTTAAATTTGTTGCCTTTTTGGCATCTTGACTACAAAGCAAAAAGTGTTCAAAAATAGGACATGTTTTTCAAAACTTTATTTTAAAGACGTTTTTATTTGAAACATAGCATAATTTCTACTGGAAGTCAAGTCTGAATTTGAAAATGTTGTCGTTAACACGTTTGTAAAGGACGTTGATAGCATATGAAAAAAAACAACTTGAAAAAACGAAAAATTAAAATTTGCTTCCAGGAATCAAGTACGCAAAACCTAAAATTAAAAATTTAAGAATTGCGGATACTTTTATCTTTACTTGTATTCTCCGCTTCTTTGGCTCGGTATCAATGCAAAAAACTTTAGGGTAAAGACAAAATCTTTGGAAGCGGACATGCTTTTTTCCAGTGTGTAGAAAATTTTCTCAAAATTTTCTTTCTATAGAAAATTTTGTAAACATTTTATTTATATAGAAAATTTTGTAAACATTTTATTTCTATAGAAAATTTTGTCAACATTTTATTTCTATAGATCATTTTGTCAAAATTTTATTTCTATAGAAAATTTTCTCAAAGTGTTATTTCTATAGAAAATTTTGTTAAAATTTTATTTCTATAGAAAATTTTGTCAAAATTTTATTTCTATAGAAAATTTTGTCAAAATTTTATTTCTATAGAAAATTTTGTCCATATTTTATTTCTATAGTCAAAATTTTTATCTAATGAAAATTTTGTCAAAATTCTAATTCTATAGAAAATTTTGTCAAAAAATTATTTCTATAGAAAATGTTGTCAAAATGTTATATTTATATATATTTTTTTTATATTGAAATTTTATTTGTATAGAAAATTTTGTTAAAATTTTATTTCTATAGAAAATTTTGTCAAAATTTTATTTCTATAGAAAATTTTCTCAAAATGTTATTTCTATAGAAAATTTTGTTAAAATGTTATTTCTATAGAAAATTTTGTGCATATTTTATTTCTATAGTCAAAATTTTTTTCCAATGAAAATTTTGTCAAAATTCTAATTCTATAGAAAATTTTGTCAAAAAATTATTTCTATAGAAAATGTTGTCAAAATTTTATATTTATATATATTTAGTTTTATATTGAAATTTTATTTGTATAGAAAATTTTGTTAAAATTTTATTTCTATAGAAAATTTTGTCAAAATTTTTTTTCTATAGAAAATTTTGTCAAAATTTTATTTCTATAGAAAATTTTGTCAAAATTTTATTTCTATAGAAAATTTTGTTAACATTTTATTTCTATAGAAAATTTTGTCAAAATTTTATTTCTATAGAAAATTTTGTAAAAATTTTATTTCTATAGAAAATTTTGTCCATATTTTATTTCTATAGAAAATTTTGTTAAAATTTTATTTCTATAGAAAATTTTGTCAAAATTTTATTTTTATAGAAAATTTTGTCAAAATTTTATTTCTATAGAAAATTTTGTCAAAATTTTATTTCTATAGAAAATTTTGTCAAAATTTTATTTCTATAGAAAATTTTGTTAACATTTTATTTCTATAGAAAATTTTTTTAACATTTTATTTCTATAGAAAATTTTGTCAAAATTTTATTTCTATAGAAAATTTTGTCAAAATTTTATTTCTATAGAAAATTTTGTCCATATTTTATTTCTATAGTCAAAATTTTTATCTAATGAAAATTTTGTCAAAATTCTAATTCTATAGAAAATTTTGTCAAAAAATTATTTCTATAGAAAATGTTGTCAAAATGTTATATTTATATATATTTTTTTATATTGAAATTTTATTTGTATAGAAAATTTTGTTAAAATTTTATTTCTATAGAAAATTTTGTCAAAATTTTATTTCTATAGAAAATTTTCTCAAAATGTTATTTCTATAGAAAATTTTGTTAAAATTTTATTTCTATAGAAAATTTTGTGCATATTTTATTTCTATAGTCAAAATTTTTTTCTAATGAAAATTTTGTCAAAATTCTAATTCTATAGAAAATTTTGTCAAAAAATTATTTCTATAGAAAATGTTGTCAAAATTTTATATTTATATATATTTAGTTTTATATTGAAATTTTATTTGTATAGAAAATTTTGTTAAAATTTTATTTCTATAGAAAATTTTGTCAAAATTTTATTTCTATAGAAAATTTTGTCAAAATTTTATTTCTATAGAAAATTTTGTCAAAAATTTATTTCTATAGAAAATTTTGTCAAAATTTTATTTCTATAGAAAATTTTGTCCATATTTTATTTCTATAGAAAATTTTGTTAAAATTTTATTTCTATAGAAAATTTTGTCAAAATTTTATTTCTATAGAAAATTTTGTCAAAATTTTATTTCTATAGAAAATTGTGTCCATATTTTATTTCTATAGAAAATTTTGTCAAAATTTTATTTCTATAGAAAATGTTGTCCATATTTTATTTCTATAGTCAAAAATTTTTTTAATGAAAATTTTGTCAAAATTCTAATTCTATAGAAAATTTTGTCAAAAAATTATTTCTATAGAAAATGTTGTCAAAATTTTATATTTACTAAAAATTTTGTTAAAATTGTTATTTCTAAAAAAAATGAAGTCAATAGAATTTATTTTAATAATAGTACATTTATGGGTAATTTAATTGAAAATGTTTGAATATTTCGACTTTTAAAACAGATTTTGTACAATAATGTACAAATATGTGTTTCCCAACAATGAAGCCAACAAAGACATAAATAAATACAAAATACAAATACAAAATATTATTTCTATAGAAAATGTTGTCAATATTTTATTTCTATAGAAATTTGTGTTTAAATATAATTTCTTTAGAAAAATTTGTCAAACTTTTATTTCTATAGAAAATTGCAGTTCTTTGAAAAATTTTGTCAAAATTATATTACCATATAAAATTGTATTTCTACAGCAAACTTTGCAAAATTTTATTCCTATTATTTTCTATAGAAATGTTTTACTTCTATAGAAAATTTTGTCAAAATTTATGTCTATTTATGTCAAAATTTATCTCTATAGAAAATTTTGTCAAAATTTTATTTCTATAGTAAATGTTGTCAAAATTTTATTTCCATAGAAAATATTGTTAAGATGTTATTTCTATACAAAATTTTGTCAAAATTTTATTTCTAGTAAAAATTTTGTTTAAATATTTATTTTTATAAAAAATGTACTCAAAATTTTATTTCTATAGAAGATTTTGTTTAAATTTTATTTCTTTAGAAAATTTTGTTTAAATTTTATTTCTATAGAAAATTTTAGTTCTTTGAAAAATTTTGTCAAAATTTTATTTCCATAGAAAAATGTATTTCTACAGAAAATTTTGCAAAATTTTATTCCTATTATTTTCTATAGAAATATTTTATATTTACAGAAAATTTTGTCAAAATTGTATTTCTATAGAAAAATTGTCAAAATTTTATTCCTATAGAAAATTTTGTCAAAATTTTATTTCTACAGAAAGTGTTGTCAAAATTGTGATTCAATAGAAAATTTGTCAAAATTTTATGTCTATACATAATTTTGAAGTTATAGAGAGTCCCTGAAAAAGGAGGATATTTTTCTAAAAAGGTCATAAAATTTCTATAAACCACTGTTAATGTTTCATCCATACAAAATCTGCTCGAGTTTTGTTGTTCATATCGTATATATTCCAGTATAATATATTCAGTAAATCTATCCTTTCCTTCCCGTGCATGCCTTTCGAACGTACAGGTAAAATAACAACTTTCGAGGGAGAAATCTTCAAACATCCGAGAAGTAGGAATGAACAATGTGGTAGAAATTTAAGAGTATTGCTCCAAGGATAAATACACTGTACTGCCAATAGATATAATCGACAGGATATTGGTTTCATTTTACCTTTAGACTCACGTTAAAAATATAAACACACCGTCTGAGTACTTTGAAGTACAAGAAATTGGTGCACTTTTACCATTGTCTAGTAGTTGTCTACTGCCAATTTTAAAAATTGCATTGACAAGGGCAGTATGTGTTTTAGGATGGTCTGGTGTTTTTTTTTGTTTGTTTTTTGTTTTTTTTTTTTGGTTCATGTGGGTTCACTTACGCCCTCTTGCCTTTTTCCCAAAGATTTATTTCCGTTGACAAGTTGATGGAGATAAGACTAACGAAAGGTGAACTAAAATTGTTTATACCTTCCACCATATGGGGATATACCGACTTTGCCATTGCCTTTGTAAGGTATGGAAACATTTTAGACCGTCTGTTGAAATTACACCACATTTTGGCAAAATAGAAAAATACAAATACAATTTTGGCAACATTTTCTATAGAACTTGACAAAATTTTCTATAAAACAAGTATATACAGCACTAAGTTCGGCCGGGCCGAATCTTAAATACCCACCACCATTTCTTTTGAAATTTGAGGAGGGCTTGAGGACTTGAGGACACTTCCCGAAGAAAAATTTAAAGATTTCACCTATGAGGACTATATCAGATTCTGGATTTATAAGAACTATTTTTGTTTGAGTTTTAGAGGAATCATTAACATCTCTTGTAAGTGTGCAAGAAAATTATAAAATAACGTCTTGATTTGAAATCTGTAGAAGTAAAATCTGGAAATTTTACATTGAGTTTCAAGAAGTGAAGTCGGTCTATATGGAGGCATTACCAAATGGACCGATAAAAACTTAATCCGATACTCGTTTTTGTGAGCCTAAAATACGAGAATATTTACAATTTCAGGCAAATAGGATAAAAACTTCGGATTCTAGAAGCCCAAGAAGTAAAATCGGGAAATCGATCTATATGGGGGATATACCAAAATATGGACCGATACTCACCATTTTCGGCACACCTCTTTATGGTCCTAAAATACCTCTAGATTTCCAATTTTAGACAAATTCGATAAAAACTACGGTTTCTGTAAGCCCAAGACCCCAAATCGGGAGGTCGTTTTATATGGGAACCATACCAAAGCATGGACCGACACTCACGTATTTGTGGTCCTACAATACCTCTAGATTTCCAATTTCAGGTAAATTGAATAAAAACTGCGGTTTCTGTAAGCCCAAGAAGTGAAATCGGGAGATCGGTCTATATGGGGTCTATACCAAAATATGGACCGATACTCACAATTTTTGGCACACGTATTTGTGGTCCTACAATACCTCTAGATTTCCAATTTCAGGTAAATTGAATAAAAACTGCGGCTTCTATAAGCCCAAGAAGTAAAATCGGGAAATCGATCTATATGGGGGCTATACCAAAACATGGACCGATACTCACCATTTTTGGCACACCTCTTTATGGTCATAAAATACCTCTAGATTTCAAATTGGATAAAAACTACGATTTCTATAAGCCCAAGACCCCAAATCGGGAGGTCGGTTTATATGTGGACTATATCAAAACCTGGATCGATATAGCCCATCTTCGTACTTGGCCTGCCTGCAGACAAAAGACAAGTTTGTGCAAAATTTCAGCACGATTGTTTCATTATTGAAGACTGTAGCGTGATTACAACAGACAGACAGACGGACATCATTATATCGTCTTAGAATTTCTCCCTGATCAAAATATATATACTTTATATAGTGGGAAATCGATATTTCGATGTGTTACAAACGGAATGACAAACTTATTATACCCCCGACACCATTCTAGGGTCGTGGGTATAAAAATGACAAAATTTTTTATAGAAATAAAATTTTGCCAAAATTTTCTATAGAAATTAGAGGTGTGCACGTGACACGAAATTGTCGTGACTCACGAAAATTTTCGTGATTCGTGCGTGAGTCGTGAGTCACGCTCATGACAACAGCGTGAGTGTGCGTGATTAACAAACCAAAATGTCGTGCGTGAAGAATTACACTCACGAAAATATTCCTGTTCTCCAATATAAAACGCTTAAGAGTTAAATTCAATTACAATTTTAGTGACACCTAGGATGTTAAGAGTTTAATAACACTCTCGATTTTAATAATGCTCATGTTTTCAGACACTTCGGTAAGGTAAATTAATCATAAAATTATTCGTGAGTCACGATATTTTTCGTGAGTCACGATATTTTTAGTGAGTCACGGTATTTTTCGTGAGTCACGATGTTTTCGTGCGTGAGTAAAAATTTTCTTTTCGTGAGTGTGCGTGAGCGTGAGTTCTACCAAAAAATATCGTGCGTGAGTGTACGTAAGTATGATTTTTCAGTCGTGAGTGTGCGTGAGTAAACTATTGCTCACATGCACACCTATAATAGAAATAACATTTTCACAAAATTTTCTATAGAGAGAAAAAATTTTCCGTAGAAATACAATTTTCACGAAATTTTCTAAAAAACAAAATTTGACAAAATCTTCTATAGAAATAAAAAGTTGGCAAAATTTTCTATAGAAATACATTTTGACACAATGTTCTATGGAAATAAAATTGTGAAAAAAAATTTTCCATAGAAATATAATTTTTACAAAATTTTCTAAAAAAAAAAAATTGACAAAATCTTCTATAGAAATTAAAATTTGGCAAACTTTTCTATAGAAATACATTTTGACGCATATTTCTATGGAAATAAAATTTTGAAAAAATTTTCCGTAGAAATATAATTTTTACACAATTTTCCGTGGAAATAAAATTTTGACAAAATTTTCTATAGAAATAAAATTTTGAAAAAAATTTCTATTGAAATAAAATTTGGAAAAAAATTATCTATTAAAATAAAATTCTGACAAAATTTTCTAAAACAAAATTGACAAAATCTTCTATAGAAATAAAAATTTTACAAAATTTTCTATAGAAATACATTTTGACAAAATTTTCTATAGAAATAAAATTTTGACAATTTTCTATGGAAAAAAAATTTACACATTTTTCTATGGAAATAAAGTTTTGAATAAAATTTCCGTAGAAATATAATTTTTACAACATTTTCTAAAAAAAAAATTGACAAAATCTTCTATAGAACTAAAAATTTGGCAAAATTTTCTATTGAAATAAAATATGGAAAAAAATTTCTATTGAAATAAAATTTTGACAAAATTTTCTATTGAAACAAAATTTGGAAAAAAAAAATGTCTATTAAAATAAAATTCTGACAAAATTTTCCAAAAAAAAAAATTGGCAAAATTTTCTATAGAAATACATTTTGACACAATTTTCTATGGAAATAAAATTTTGAAAAAAAAATTCCATATAGATATAATTTTTACAAAATTTTTCGTGGAATTTTCTATAAAAAAAAATTGACAAAATTTTCTATAGAAACAAAATTTTGAAAAAATTTTCTATTGAAATAAAATTTTGACAATTTTCTATGGAAAAAAATTTTGACACAATTTTCTACGGAAATAAAATTTTGAAAAAATTTTCCGTAGAAATACAATTTTGACGAAATTTTCTAAAAAACAAAATTTGACAAAATCTTCTATAGAAATAAACAGTTGGCAAAATTTTCTATAGAAATACATTTTGACACAATTTTCTATGGTAATAAAATTTTGAAAAAAATTTTCCATAGAAATATAATTTTTACAAAATTTTCCGAGGAATTTTCTATAAAAAATTTACAAATTTTCTATAGAAATAAATTTTTGAAAAAAATTTTCCATAGAAATAACATTTTCACAAAATTTTGGAAAAAAATTGTCAATTAAAATAAATTTCTGACAAAATTTTCTAAAAAAAAATTGACAAAATCTTCTATAGAAATACATTTTGACACAATTTTCTATGGAAATAAAATTTTGAAAAAAAATTTCCATATAGATATAATTTTTACAAAATTTTTCGTGGAATTTTCTATAAAAAAAAATGACAAAATTTTCTATAGAAATAAAATTTTGAAAAAAAAATTCTATAGAAAGCACATTTTCACAAAATTTTCTATGGAAATAAAATTTTGAAAAAAAAATTCTATTGAAATAAAATTTTGACAAAATTTTCTATAGAAATAAAATTTTGACAATTTTCTATGGAAAAAAATTTGACACAATTTTCCATAGAAATACAATTTTGACAAAATTTTCTAAAAAAAAAATTTTACAAAATCTTCTATAGAAATTAAAATTTGGCAAAATTTTCTATAGAAATACATTTTGACACAATTTTCTATGGAAATAATATTTTGAAAAAAAAATTCCGTAGAAATATAATGTTTACAAAATTTTCCGTGGAATTTTCTATAAAAAACAAGTAAGGAAAGTCTAAAGTCGGGCGGGGCCGACTATATTATACCCTGCGATACCATATCACATCCGTCAAATGTGTTGGGGCTATATATAAAGGTTGTCCCAAATACATACATTTAAATATCACTCGATCTGAACAGAATTTGATAGACTTCTACAAAATCTATAGACTCAAAATTTAAGTCGGCTAATGTACTGGGGTGGAACACAATGTTAGCAAAAAAAAATATGGGAAACATTTAAATCTGGAGCAATTTTAAGAAAACTTCGCAAAAGTTTATTTATGATTTATCGCTCGATATATATGCATTAGAAGTTTAGGAAAATTAGAGTCATTTTGACAACTTTTCCACTAAGCAGTGGCGATTTTACAAGGAAAATGTTGGTATTTTGACCATTTTTGTCGAAATCAGAAAAACATATATATAGGAGCTATATCTAAATCTGAACCGATTTCAACCAAATTTGACACGCATAGCTACAATGCTAATTCTACTCCCTGTGCAAAATTTCAACTAAATCGGAGCAAAAAATTGGCCTCTGTGGGCAAATGAGTGTAAATCGGGCGAAAGCTATATATGGGAGCTATATCAAAATCCGAACCGATTTGGCTGATATTTTGCAAGTTTTTCGAGACTCATAAAATATTCGGATGTACGGAATTTGAGGAAGATCGGTTGATATACACGCCAATTATGACCAGATCGGTGAAAAATATATATGGCAGCTATATCTAAATCTGAACCGATTTTTTCCACAATCAATAGGGATCGTCTTTGAGCCGAAACAGGACCCTATACCAAATTTTAGGACAATCGGACTAAAACTGCGAGCTGTACTTTGCACACAAAAATACATCAACAGACAGACAGACAGACGGACAGACAGACAGACAGACGGACATCGCTAAATCGACTCAGAATTTAATTCTAAGACGATCGGTATACTAAACGATGGGTCTCAGACTTTTCCTTCTTGGCGTTACATACAAATGCACAAACTTATTATACCCTGTACCACAGTAGTGGTGAAGGGTATAAAAATTACAAAATTTTCTACAGAAATAAAATTTTGAAAAAAATTTTCTATAGAAATAAAATTTTCACAAAATTTTCTATAGAAATAAAATTTTGAAAAAATTTTCTATTGAAATAACATTTTGACAATTTTCTATAGAAAAAAAATTTTGAAAAAATTTTCCGTATAAATATAATTTTTACACAATTTTCCGTGGAAATAAAATTTTGACAAAATTTTTGTAGAAATAAAATTTTGACAAAATTTTCTATAGAAATAAAATTTTGACAAAATTTTCTATAGAAATAAAATTTTGAAAAAATTTTCTATTGAAATTAAATTTTGAAAAAATTTTCTATTGAAATAAAATTTTGACAAAATTTTATAGAAAATACAATTGTTCTATAAAAACACAATTTTGATAAAATTTTCTAAAGAAAAAAAATTTTGACAAAATCTTCTATAGAAATAAAAATGTTCTATTGAAATAAAATTTTGACAATTTTCTATAGAAACACATTTTGACACAATTTTATATGGAAATAAAATTTTGAAAAAAATTTTCCATAGAAATATAATTTTTACAAAATTTTCCGTGGAAATAAAATTTTTACAAAATTTTCTATAGAACTAAAATATTGACAAATTTTCGATTAAAAGAAAGTAAGTGAGGCTTTTAATTGGTATTATAACTGATCCGGAAGTTGTGGAAGAATCGTACCACTTTCTGTGGTAGTGTCCACTTTTTTCTCTCAGACTCACACCGATATGCGGGAGCGTAGCCTAAGGCACATACTCGCCTTCATCAGGGCCTCAATATACAGTGATAAGAGAGAAGTTCACCATTGTGGTATCACAATGGACTGAATAGTCTAAGTGTGTTCGAATATCAGCCACTATACCTAACCTAACGTAGGGCCTGGAATTTTTAATAAACTTTAAAACATATAAACGGAAGAATGATATGGAGGATATGCTTCCATAACATAAATAATGAAAACATTTCTTTCGGTGTAGTCAGTCTATTCAGAAACAGAAAGTACTTTTCAAATTACTGGAATTGCCAATTTTTAAAACGAAAATCTTGAATTGTTTACAATCTACCCACACAATCTATTGTATTATCATTAATACTTGTCCAATTACCGATGACAATGCATTTAATTCTCAAAGCCACATAAAAAACAATCAGAACGCAAAAAAGGAAAAAAAAAACAAAAACACCAGAAATATTTATTAAAGCCATTAATGGAAATTGGATACTCTAGTTAATCGTTAGCAAAGGTACTGGATGGACTTATACTGCTCAATGTCCATGACAAAGCGAAACCTATTGTTGAGATTTCCAGTGTGGATTTCGGAAGTTGAAATGTAAATCCTGTAGCAACAAAACAATAAAATAAAATCGATCAGGCAGGAAGGCAAGTGGCTGTGGTGGTAACCACATCAAGAGTAGTAGTGAATGTTCCTCAATATTCATAAAACCAAAATACCGGATATAAATTCACATCTGCAAACTACTGCCATTACCGACAACATTCAATAACGGATGTAAATAAACCGCATCCATCGCAAAAAAAACGATCGATTACAATCGAAAACAATGAGAAACAGAAAAAGTATTCAATCATTAGGGATGTCGATTGTTCGACTAATTGATTTTACGGATAGATATATTAGATTTGGTTATAGTTAATGGAGGATGATATAAATCAATGCATGACTCATTTGTGTTCACTTAGACCCATTGCGATTCTTCAAACTCCTTTTCTCTTCCTCATGACTGTTCCAATCCGGCCGGGATAGTCCCATCAAATGGTCGTTCAGATCTGCAAAGGTCCTCCACTCAGAGGCCTTGAAAGCGAGAATACTCCTCACAATACAGTTTCGCAAATCGGCGATAGTTTGAAGCCTAGTATATTGCTTCTTCTAAAAGATAATGCTGGACATTGGCACTTAAAATTGTATGAATCTTCCGTAGCCTCAGGATCCACACACCATCTACAAATATCACCATTCCACCGATCTTTACCATGTGATTTCTCAGAGTATTGAGTCCTGTTGTGATACTTATAACGGCCTCACCTCCTCTCATTGCATCATCATTAGTATTCCAAAGTTTGCTTACAGCCCGCTGAAGAAGCCCAACGTTCTTCTATAAGTCATCATATTTGCCATTGATTCTGATTTACGTCCGGATTTATGTCCACTTAGACCATAGTTATGTTAGGTTAGGTTAGGTGGCAGCCCGATGTATCAGGCTCACTTAGACTATTCAGTCCATTGTGATAGCACATTGGTGAACTTCTCTCTTGTCACTGAGTGCTGCCCGATTCCATGTTAAGCTCAATGACATAGGACCTCCTTTTTATAGCCGAGTCCGAACGGCGTTCCACATTGCAGTGAAACCACTTATAGAAGCTTTGAAACCCTCAGAAATGTCACCAGCATTACTGAGGTGGGATAATCCACCGCTGAAAAACTTTTTGGTGTTCGGTCGAAGCAGGAATCGAACCCACGACCTTGTGTATGCAAGACGGGCATGCTAACCATTGCACCACGGTGGCTCCCTAGACCATAGTTGCTCCACTGCGGTTCCTCAAACTACTTTTCTCTTTCCCTACGTGACTGTTCCATTCCCACCAGGAGAATCCCATCACATGGTATAATGCCATTCAGATCAGCCTTCGTGATTCACTCTTGATGAAAGCCTGCAGATTCGCAAATAGGTAATGGTCTGAAATAAATAAGATCCCAGTATCTTGTTTCTTCTGAAAGATAATTATGGACACTGACACAGAAAATGGAATGAATCTTCCGTTGCCTAAGGGTCCAGCGACCATCTAAAATCCATCCTTCAGATCTGCCTTCGTCCTCCACCTAGAGCCCTTGATGAAAGCGGGAATACTCCTCAGACTACAGGTTCGCAAATTGAATGCTGGACACTATAATGCGCTTTACAGACTATCAGTTATTCCGGACGGAATGTCGGTGTTTGTAAAGAATCTTACAGTGTGTCGGATCAATACGACTTGTCGGCGATGACTAAATAATCGGTAAATGTGTTATCGATCCCAAAAACATGCAGCAGTATCGATTATGCCTTCGGACTTAACTTATAATGTGCACAATATGTTCGACATGAGCACTGTAGTCCGGAATAACTGATAGTCTGTAAAGCGCATAACAGAGTATTGTATGAATTCACCGTAGCTTCAGAGCCCAGACACCATCTACAAATATCATTATTCGTTAGACCGATTCTTACCATGTGTTCTCCCAAAATATTGTGTCCTGTTGTGATTCCTAATAACGGCCTCACCTCCCATCTTTGCATCGTCATTATTATTCCATAGTTTCTATTGTTATTTTCGTCCCATATCAGTTTTGTTTGCTCGCAGAAGAAGCCCAACGTCTTTTCCATAAGTCGTCATATTTGCCATTGATTCTATCCGTAGTGCAGTTACTTGTGCCGCTTGCACCTTCCGGATTTATGTCCACTTAGACCACAGTTCATCAAACTCCTTTTCTCTTCCCCTACGTGACTGTTTCATTCCGGCGAGGATAATGCTATCATATGGTTTAATGTCATTCAGATCTGCCTACGTCATTCACCATTGATGAAAGCGAGAATACTCTTCAGATTACAGTTTCGCAAATAGGTAATAGTCTGAAAGATCTGCCTTCGTCCTCCACCTAGGCCTCTTGATGAAAACGAGAATAAAGTGATGTCCACTTAGGCCATGTTGGTCCATTGTGAATCTTCATAGATGTTTCTTTCCTCTTCGTCATATATTTCCTCTGCCAGGATCAGTCACATCTTGGAAAAGAAAACGGTTCTCTAGGTCTTCCATCCAGAAGCTTTGATAAAGGCTGGTATATCCTTTAGATTACAGTCCCGTACCTCAGTAATATGCTGAAAAAAAATGATGAGTTCAGGCATTTCGGTCGCCTGACCTCCGCAGTCTTCCTGATATGCAAGTCCGGTGGATATACCGCCATTAATACCTCCAGGGCGGCAGTGGTCGTTGTCCTCATCGCACTGGTCATATAAATAAGAGACGTCCTATTTACTCTGCTCAATCTCTGTAAGACATCTCCCAAGTATCGTGGCGACTTTGAGAAAGTAAATTTGTCCCCTCAAGTTCTGGTTCTTTATATCCGCTAATTCTTCTTCTTCAGGGGAAAAGCACCAAATCAGTTTTTCTAGGATTAACCCCTAAACCACAGTCCGATAGATTCACTCGTCACACCCGAGATTGCGACACCATTATGACAATGTCATCTGCATACGCCAATACCCCTATTAATACCTCCAGGGTGACAGTGGCCCTTGTCCTCATCGCACCGGTCATATAAATATGTGCCGTTCCATTTATTCTGCTCAATCTCAGTGTGTGATTGTGGTGGCTCGTAATGGGCCTACTGGCCTTTTGTCGCTGCAAAAAGACAGTGAAAATGGAATGGCATCATTCCCCAACGTTTTCTTCAAACGATCCGCTATATTCTTAAGCCAATTTAGTCCGGAATCTAAGACAATTCCCAAGAATCGTGCCGATTTTGAGAGGGTCATTTTTTTCCTTGAAGTTCCGGGTTTTTATACCTCTTGTCTTAGTCGCATTTCTTTTGGAATCTTCTAATTCCGCTTCTATGCTCCTACGGCGTAGATTCGCCAATATAATTTTTCTCTCGATCAAGTAGTACCTCTTCCACCCCTGTTTTATTGGAGGCGCCTTCAAAATTGAACAAGTATATACGGCCGTAAGTTCGGCCAGACCGAAGCTTATGTACCCTCCACCATGGATTGCGTAGAAACTTCTACGAAAGACTGTCATCCACAATCGAATTACTTGGGTTGTGGTATCTTAAAACTTCTTAACATCGTTTTCTAAATTATGATTTAGTCCATACGTGGTATACACTAGACAAAAAAGGTATGTATAGGTAAGTCTACAAATAATTACGAATCGATATGGACTTTTGCACGGTACGTAGAGACCCAGAATTGAAATATGGGGATCGCTTATATTGGGGCTATATACAATTATGAACTTGATATGCACCAATTTTTGTGTGATTGGGGATCGATTTATCTGAGGGTTATATATAACCATAGACCGATATGGACCTAGTTACGCATGGTTATTAAAGGCCATATACTAGCACAATGTACCAAATTTCAACTAACTCGGATGAAATTTGCTCCTCCAAGAGGATCCAATACCAAATCGCGGGATCGGTTTATATGGCGGCTATATATGATTATGGACTGATATGGACCACTTTTCGCATGGTTGTTGGATACCATATATTAATATCACGCACCAAATTTCAACCGAATCGGATAAATTTGCTCTTATAAGGGGCTCCGGAGGTCAAATGTGGGGATAGGTTTATATGGGGGCTATATATAATTATGGACCGATTTCGACCAATTTTTGCATGGTCATAAGAGACCATATACTAACACCATGTACCAAATTTCAGCCGGATCGGATGAAATTTGCTTCTCTTACAGGCTCCGCAAGCCAAATCGGGGGATCGGTTTATATGGGGGCTATATATAATTATTGACCGATGTGGACCAAGTTTTTGCGTAGTTGTTAGAGACCGTATATTAACACCATATACCAATTTTCAGCGGGATCGGATGAAATTTTCTTCTCTTAGAGGCTCCGCAAGCCAAATCTGGGGATCGGTTTATATGGGGGCTATATATAATTATGGACCGATGTGGACCAACTTTTGCATGGTTGTTAAAGACCATATACTAACACCATGTACCAAATTTCAGCCGGATCGGTTGAAATTTGATTCTCTTAGAGGGTCTGCAAGCCAAATCGTGGGATCGGTTTATATGGGGGTTATATATAATTATGGACCGATGTGGACCAATTTTTGCATGGTTATTAGAGACCATAGACCAACACCATGTACCAAATTTCAGCCGGATTGGATGAAATTTGCTTCTCTTAGAGGGTCTGCAAGCCAAATTTGGGGGTCCGTTTATATGGGGGCTATACGTAAAAGTGGACCGATATGGCCCATTTGCAATACCATCCGACCTACATCAATAACAACTACTTGTGCCAAGTTTCAAGTCGATAGCTTGTTTCGTTCGGAAGTTAGCGTGATTTCAACAGACGGACGGACGGACGGACATCCTCAGATCGACTCAGAATTTCACCACGACCCAGAATATATATACTTTATGGGGCCTTAGAGCAATATTTCGATGTGTTACAAACGGAATGACAAAGTTAATATACCCCCATCCTATGGTGGAGCGTATAAAAATGCCGCCAATGTACACCATATTCTCCGTATGCTATGGATCTCTCAATGTACTGCACTACAGAGAGTAGAGCAGAATACCCAGATTTGACGGGGGAACTTTCAACATTCTTTTAATCCCCCATCTGCCAGATTCCGTTCTCATTTGGCATCCCTATCAGCATACATATAACTCAGCCACAACAGATGCAGGTGAACATTGTCGAGTTGATGGTGGTGGTGATGATAGCGCAGAGGTTTTTATTTGTCGATATTCTTTACTTTTGGCAAAGTAGTAACGCAAAAAAACAAAATCATTTATTGGTCAATTGCAAAAAAAAAAGAAATCAAAAAACTTCCATACCCATTTATTTTTTCATTTCCAGTGACTGTAACATGAAAAACAAATATTGTGAAATACAACGAAATCAAAGGATTAAAACACAAATCTATAAAATATTATTACCTTATGTTATACTGAGCAGATGTTCAAGAGTTTCAATATCAGTTGATAAACCAATAAAAATTTACATAATGGTGTAAAAGTTCTTCCTGTTTTGTTAAATTTTTGAAATGAAGTGACATCATGATATCGTACCCAATATGAAAGTCTTAAAAAAAGAGCATCCACAAGCAAATGGGCCATATCGGATGACTTTTAGGTATAGCCTTGATATAAACCGATCCGCAGATTTGCATTCATACCCTTCTTGTCCACTGAAATCTGTGATTTCAGTAATCTTCCTTGTCGACCCATCGCAGTTTCACTTGAGGATTTTAAGGCCACTCAATTAGTTCCAATCACTGGAAAGGGCTGTAGCACCCTATTCCCTTGGCTGTGCTGTGTTGACAAGGAAGAGTTAACTATTATCGTCATGTGATTGTCGGTGGTCGGTGATTGCTGAGATTGTTGGGTTCTTCGGCAGCATGTTCTAACAAAATCCGAGTTCCTGAGCATCTGAGGTGTGCGGGTCATGCAGATGGCGCACCGGATCGGTTTAGCTGCTTTGGCGAATTTCATTCTGCAAGCCCGATATTTAAATGAATTGACAACTCCGAATATTAATCGAGGGATACTGATAGACGAACTTCTAACGAAGAGACGTATTTCAGACACACTAGGACAAGCAAATATTCAAAGGTATGTGAACAGGGGTACTCCCCTAGGTGGAGTTCTATGACCTCTTCTTTGGATTGTTACTATAAACAGCCTTCTGGTTTCCCCAGAAAAAGAATAGATAAAAGTGGTGACACACGCAGATGATATGGCTCTAGCAGTCAGGGGAAAATTCCCATCCACAATTAGAGATATTATACAGAGAGCCCTACGGAAGGGCGAAGGACAATGATATAGGGGTAAATCTTGCAAAGACAGAACTAGTCATGTAGTGCAAAAAACGGAAATTCTCACTGTTAAGCCCATCTCCATAGTGGGTATTGAAATTCCCTTTGAGTGTGCAAAATACATTGGGGTTATTTTGGACAGGAAGCTGAACTTTAAGCTTCCCTTTTCTTGTTTATATTGACGTTTCTTACTCACAAAACCTCTCTCAGCGAATAGCTTGTATGTTTTGTTTATAATATCTTCACCCATTCTTCGTATTTATACAAATTCATATATTTTTATTATGTAAAATAAAATAGTTTTTTAGATCATTTTTATTATTTTGCAAATTATGTAGATAAGCACAGTCACTATATTTTGTATATTTAAATCTTATATGATGTTTTATCGCTTAGTCCTTGAGAAAGGAATATATTCCATTAATGTCTGATGCGAGCTATCGCTGTGGCCAGAGGCATACCAACAGATTCTAGTTCCCCTGGAATATGTAAGGTAGTTCCTAGCCTTGCTAACACACCTGCTTCGCAGTTCCCCGGTATGTTCCTATGGCCAGGCACCCATATTAGGTGAATATTGTACGAGATGGCTGAGCAGTACAATATTCACCTAATATGAGTGCCTGGCCATAGGAACATACCGTCATGATGTGGAGGAAAAGGAATCAATTAAACACCTCTTGTGTGAGTGTCATGCTTTTTGTGTAAGGCGTAAGTGAATTTTAGGAGCATATAGCTTTAGATTACTGGCGGACCTGGAAAACGTTAACTTAAGCAGTTTGTTAATGTTTTTGGAGCAATCTGGTTGGTTCCACAAAAGTAAATAATAGAGAAGGTTCAGTGGTTAAGACTAGAAGTGCCCATATGTAATAGGTACTTTTAGTTAAATGTGGTATCACAATGGACTGAATAGTCTAAGTGAGCCTGAAATTTAATCGGGCTGCCACTTTAACCTAACCAAACCTATCGCTGTGGTCGGATAAAAGGCACGGCCATAGTTCGGTCCTCAAAATAATGCCAGATGTGCCAAACGTAGATTACACTGCTTTTCGAGAAACAATTTTAAAACTCTAATTCCCAACGGTGAAGCGTGGTGCATACACGTGCCGGGGAATAAAAGCTATATTGATTTCTACAGCAATGGCTCTAAATTGGATGGACAAACGAAACGTATACCATATTCTAAAGACCTAGAACTTGGAACAACGAAAATATTACCTAATCACTGTAGTGTTTTTCAGGCTGAAATATTGGCAATAAAAGAGATGGCAAATTGGCTGAGAAGTATTATTTCCAACAAATGTTGGCATTAATGTATACTCGGACAGTTCACCTGCAATAAAATCCTTGGAATTTATATGTTCCTTAACTCGAACACGGCCATAGACTGCGCAAATCTCTCAACGAGATGGCTGAGCAGTACAATTTTCACCTAATATGGGTATCGGAACAGGTGTATAATGACAGGGTGTATAATGACAGATTTGTAGTCATAGTAAGAAAAGGCCTCGCTATTGTGACTACAGGTGGGGGCACTGGAATGCAGGAGTGTATTATCCCACTTTCTTGAGTCCCGAGCAACGCAAGTGTACCCGCTTGTGACATTCGCTGCACATCACACAGACTGGGCACACCTACTTCAATGATCCTGAATTGCTTTCAATTTTGCCGGCACAAATCCGAGCAGACTGGTCGGCAGATTCTGCCTAGGAAGGGAAAAAGGGATGGGGATGAGGATTGGGATAGGGATAGGGAATGAGTTTGCGAAGCCATACATTGTTGTATTCCCATGGGGGTTACATTGGACAAGGTGATGTTCCTTGTGTCGACCCCGGTGTGTCGCCGGTAAAAGGGAGGGAACTGGCCGGCAGATTCTGCCCAGAAAGGAAAATGGCATGGGGATTGGATGATCTTGAGGCCACTTAACTGGTTCCTATCCACGGAAGGGACTATCGCACCCTGCCCTCTTGGCTGTACTACAGATTGTGCCGAAGAAGGAAGAGTTAACTATTGTTGTGGTATTTGCTGAGATTGTTAGGTTCTTCGCTGCAGATTCCAACAAATTCACGTGTGTATTGGTCCGAATTCCTGAGTCCTGAACATGCATTTGGAGCATCGGAGCAGTTTATCTGCCATTGGGAATTTTCTCCTCCAAGCTCGATATGACTCCAGTCCAGATATACTACTATTTCCGGACGGACTCGGACTTGTGTGAGGTGAAGATGTGTGTGTTGGTGGAGGTATGTAATGACAGGTAATGTGGGATTTGTAGTCACAGTATGAGAAGGGCTTGCTATTGTGACAGCAGGTGGGCACGGTATGAGGGTCGAGCGCACACAGATAAAACACACGAATGCAGGAGTGTATTCTCCTACTTTCCTGAGTCCCGAGCAATGCTAGTGTAACAACCCAGTTGTGACATTCGCTGCACATCACACAGACAGGGCACACGTATTTCACTAGTCCTGGATTGCTTTCAATATCGCCGGCAAAAAGGAGGAGGATTCCGAGCAAACTGGCCGGCAGATGCTACACAGGAGGAAAAAGGGATAGGGTTTGGAATAGGGTATAGGTTTGGGTAGTCTTACATACATGTATTCCCATGGAGGGTGGTAGTCCTTGGACAAGGTGATGTTCCTTGTTTCGACCACGGTGTGTCGCTGGCACAAAGAGGAGGATTCCGAGGAGACTGGTCGGTAGATTCTGCCGAAGAAGGAAAAAGGGATGGGGATTGGCATTAGTAAAGGACTTGGGTAGTCGTATATACTTGTATTTCCATGGCCATTGCATTCCTTTGACTAACAGGTTGGCTGATAAGTCCCCGGTCTGACACATAGATGGCGTCGCTAGTATTAAATGCATATTATTTTTATATAGTACCAACCTTCAAATGATTCGTGTCAAAATTTGACGTCTGTATGTCAATTAGTTTGTGAGATAGAGCGTTTTTTGTGAAGCAACTTTTGTTATTGTGAAAAAAATGGAATAAAGGAATTTCGTGTCTTGATAAAATACTGTTTTCTGAAGGGGGAAAAATACGGTGGAAGCAAAGACGTGGCTTGATAATGAGTTTCCGGACTCTGCCCCAGGGAAATCAAAAATAATTGATTGGTATGCAAAATTCAAGCATAGTGAAATGAGCATGGACGACGGTGAACGCAGTGGACGCACGAAAGAGGTGGTTACCGACGAAAACATCAAAAAAATCCACAAAATGATTTTGAATGACCGTAAAATGAAGTTGATCGAGATAGCAGAGGCCTTAAAGATATCAAAGGAACGTGTTGGTCATATCATTCATCAATATTTGCATATGCGGAAGCTCTGTGCAAAATGGGTGCCGCGCGAGCTCACATTTAACCAAAAACAACAACGTGTCGATGTTGATGTTTCTGAGCGGTATTTGCAGCTGTTAACTCGTAATACACACGAGTTTTTCCGTCGATATGTGACAATGGATAAAACATGGCTCCATCACTACACTCCTGAGTCCAATCGACAGTCGGCTGAGTGGACAGCGACCGGTGAACCGTCTCCGAAGCGTGGAAAGACTCAAAAGTCCGCTGGCAAAGTAATGGCCTCTGTTTTTTTGGGATGCGCATGGAATAATTTTTATCGATTGTCTTGAGAAGGGAAAAACCATCAACAGTGACTATTATATGGCGTTATTGGAGCGTTTGAAAGTCGAAATCGCGGCAAAATGGCCCCATATGAAGAAGAAAAAAGTGTTATTCCACCAAGACAACGCACCGTGCCACAAGTCATTGAGAACGATGGCAAAAATTCATGAGTTGGGCTTCGAATTGCTTCCCCACCCACCGTATTCTCCAGATCTGGCCCCAGCGACTTTCTCTTGTTCTCAGACCTCAAAAGGATGCTCGCAGGAAAAAAATTTGGCTGCAATGAAGAGGTGATCGCCGAAACTAAGACCTATTTTGAGGCAAAACCGAAGGAGTACTATCACAATGGTATCAAAAAATTGGAAGGTCGTTATAATCGTTGTATCGCTCTGGAAGGGAACTATGTTGAATAATAAAAACGAATTTTGACAAAAAAAATGTGTTTTTCTTTGATAGACCGAGGACTTATCAGCCAACCTGTTAGGTGATGTTCTTTGTACCAACCCCGGTGTGTTGGACCGGCTGCAGTAAGGGTCGGTACAGGGTACTCATTTTATTGTTTACAAGCTTAAAAAAACATTTTGATCTATCGCATTCAGAAATTAAGTTATTCGTGTTGGAAATAAAGCGTGATGGCATTTATCATGTGAATAAATCTTTTGTTTCTCGTACTATTGCTTGAGATACTGGCAGTGTCGCATCGCGTCAAAAAGAATGAAGCAAGAAACGGTAACAATCCAGAAATTATGCGAAAAGTGGTGGTTAGATTTGATCGAAGTGCAAGTCATCAAAAATTTCAAGCCCTTAGCTTGTTTCGTTTGGAAGTTAGATATCTGGACAACGCTACATCAACTCAGAATTTCACCACGACCCAGAATTTGTTCCATGAGGTCTCAGACTTATATTTCGATGCGTTTTAAACCTCATGACACAGTTAGTATACCCCCTATTGTGGAGGAGTATAAAAATATTATTCATGTTAAAGTTCAAGCGTAATTTTAGATTTGGTGTGCAGCAAATTTCATTCTATTTCAATGGAATTCTATCATTGATTAGCAAAAGTTGGGGAAGGAGAAAAAAGTACACCTTATCAAGGCTTCATTGGCAGGCCAATAATAATTCTATGGATAATACCCGAATTGTTCTGTATTTTCCAATGTTAGCAGCAATTTGAATCTTGGCCCAATTAAAAACAACATCATCAAAAGCAACTAGCAAAACTCGTATGCTACAATAACAAGCCATTCTTTGTATAGCTAACAACAATGGATTTCAATGCCCAATAGCTTATGTAAAGGATATACAGATGGTTCTTTTTTTGCACATATCTTGCAAGATTGTGGAACACAATTTTTGAAAATTGTGCTTCGTTGTATTTCGAGAGAATAGTTTCTATGTTCATTATGTAGCTTTCACCATTGCAAGGATTTCAATGTTTTCAATTCAATTTATCCAATCCATCTATTTAGCCAAGCTGGTGAACTATAAAGAAACCATGTCAAACATTCGAATTGGACAAATTCAAGGCCAAGAATAGAATGATGAGTCAGGACGAAGAACACATAGAACAATTAGTAAATGTTTTCAGTTTGATTCATTTTTGGTTGGATGATTATTCAAAGCTTGTTTGGTTTGAGGTGTCACAAAAGCTGTTACATCCGATAATTGTTCCTCTAAGTGACACATGTAATGTTTCTTTAACATTCCTTAAATGACTCACATATGGACATTGGACATGACCTATCACATGATGAATAACCATGGAATTATATAGAAAGGAGGTGAAAAGAATTAGTGAGTGGTTTATCAAACTTTTCAAATGTAACCGAATTACCGGGTTTGGATAAGGTTACACGCAAAGAAAAAAAACGTTTGGAAAACGTGTACCGAAAAAGTTTTTCTTTTGTTACAGTTTTTTTAAAGCTTCGAAAATTTTAAACTTTTATCACCAAAAAATTCGTTTGTTACAAAATTTTTATTTGTTCAATAAAAAAAGTTATTTTTGAAATAACAACACAGTCCATTTCGTTTATATCAAACACTGTTCTTTTCTGACTTTAGGTCTTTAATAAGACACATTTTACAGTTCAAAATTTAATATACTACAATGTAATGTTGAACATTTTTTCGGAATCTTCCGAACATATCTGGAATATATGTAAAACAAAAAAAAAACAAACCAAAAAAAAACTTTGGTCGAAGCAAGGATCGAACCCAAGACCCTTGGCATGCAAGTCGGACGTAGCAACCACGGCTCCACGGTGCCAAACTAAATGTTTGTTTCTGTTAAATAAACTTTGTTTATTCGGTTCGTGGGCGCCGCAAGCTATGCTATATAAATATAACTTATATGGATATTTATCTATTGATGACCATAACAGGTACATAGCTCAGTGGTTAGTGTGTTGGCTTACAAAGTCCATGGTCCGCGGTTCGATTCTCCGTCCAGGCGAAAGGTAAAAAAATTTTAAAAATTTATAAAATCGTATAATTTCTTCTACATTGTTGGTATTACAGGAAAAGGTGTTAAGAACTAAAAACCCTCGTGGATGTGAGGGAAAATGCAATTAGCAGGAAACAATGTTTTTTTTTTTTTTTTTTTTTTTTTTTGACTTAGTCTTTATGAAATTGTTTTTACATCCTGGAAAAAAATAAACGTTTATCACAAAAAGTATATACTTTTCTTCCAAATACACTTCCTTACAGCGAAAAGCAAATGAGAAACGAACTTTGTTTGTCTAAAATTTCGTTTGGGAGGAAAGAATTATTTTTTTGCGTGTAGACATGAAATCTCGGACCATAGCTAATTAACTGGATTTTGCAAACTATTCCTTTTCAACAAAGAGATACTTCACATTTTTTAACAACATTTTCTATAGAAATAAAATTTTGACAAAATTTTCTATAGAAATTAAATTTTGACAAAATGTTCTGTATAAATAAAATTTTGAAAAAGTTTTCTACAGAAATAAAATTTTCACCAAATTTTCTATAGAAATAAAATTTTGACAAAATTTTCTATAGAAATAAAATTTTGACAAAAGTTTCTGTATAAATAAAATTTTCACCAAATTTTCTATAGAAATATAATTTTGGCAAAATGTTCTATAGAAATAAAATATTGGCAAAATTTTCTATAGAAATAAAATTTTATTAACATTTTCTATAAAAATAAAATTTTCTATAGAAATAAAATTTTGACAAAATTTTCTATAGAAAATTTATTTAAAAATTTTTTCATTTTTAATTCTATATAAATAAACTTTTGAAAAAATTTTCTATAGAAATATAATTTTGACAAAATATGCTATAGAAATAAAATTTTGACAAAATTTTCTATAGACATAAATTTGACAAATTTTGACAAACTTTTCTATAAATGTTGACAAAATTTTCCATAAAAATAAAATGTTGAGAAAATTTTCTATAGAAATAAAAGGTTGACAAAATATTCTATAGAAAAAAATTTGACAAAATTTTCTATAGAAATACAATTTTGAAAATGTTGTTTATATAAATACAAGTTTGACAAAATTTTCCATGGAAATAGAATTTTGGCACAATTTTTCATAGAAATAAAATTTTGACAAAATTTTATATAGAGAAATAAAATTTTGAAAAAATTTTCCATAGAAATAAAATTTCGAAAAATATTATGTTGTCTACAGAAATACAATTTTGACAAAATTTTCTATAGAAATAAAATTTTGAAAAAATTTTCCATAAAAATAAAATTTTTAAAAAAAATTTTCCATAGAAATAAAATTTTGACAAAAATTTCTATAGAAATAAAATTTTGACAAAAATTCCTATAGAAATAAAATGTTGACAAAATAAAATTTTTAGAAAATTCTCTGTAGAAATAAAATTTTTGACAAAATTTCTATAGAAATAAAATTTTTACAAAATTTCCATTAAAAAATAAAATTTTGACAACATTTTCTATAGAAATAAAATTATGACAAAATTTTCTATAGAAATAAAATTTTGACTAAATTTTCTATAGAAATAAAATTTTTACAAAATTTTCTATAGACATAAATTTGACAAATTTTGACAAACTTTTCTATAAATGTTGACAAAATTTTCCATAAAAATAAAATGTTGAGAAAATTTTCTATAGAAATAAAACATTGACAAAATATTCTATAGACAAAAATTTGACAAAATTTTCTATAGAAATACAATTTTGACAAAATTTTCTATAGAAATAAAACTTTGACAAAATTTTCCATGTAAATAGAATTTTGGCACAATTTTTCATAGAAATAAAATTTTGACAAAATTGTATATAGAGAAATAAAATTTTGAAAAAAAATTCCATAGAAATAAAATTTTGAAAAATATTATGTTGTCTATAGAAATACAATTTTGACAAAATTTTCTATAGAAATAAAATTTTGAAAAAAAAATTTCCATATAAAATAAAATTTTGAAAAAATTTTCCATAGAAATGAAATTTTCTATAGAAATAAAATTTTGACAAAATTTCCTATGGTAATAAAATGTTGACAAAATAAAATTTTGACAAAATTCTCTATAGAAATAAAATTTTGACAAAATTTCTATAAGAATAAAATTTTTACAAAATTTCCATTGAAAAATAAAATTTTGAAATAAAATTTTGACAAAATTTTCTTTAGAAATAAAATTTAGACTAATTTTCTATAGAAATAAAAATTTGACAAAATGTATCTATAGAAATATAATTATGACAAAATTCTCTATGCACATAAAATTTTGCCAAAATTTTCGATAGAAATAAAATATTGACAAAATTTTCTATAGAAATAAAATTTTGACAAAATTTATCTATAGCTATATAGTTATGAAAAATTTTCTAAAGAAATAAAATTTTGACAAAATTTCCTATGGACATAAAATGTTGACAAAATTTTCTATGGACATAAGATTTTGAAAAAGTTTTCTACAGAAATAAAATTTTCACCAAATTTTCTATGGACATAAAATGTTCACAAAATTTTCTTTAGAAATATATTTTTGACAAAATTTTCTATAGAAATAAAATGTTAACAAAATTTTCTATAGAAATAAAATATTGACAAGATTTTCTATACAGAAAAATTTTGACAAAATTTTCCATAGAATAAAATTTTTACAAAATTTTTTTATATAAAGAAGTTCTATGTTATATTAAAAGTTGATAAAATTTTAATAGAAATGAAATTTTGACAAAATTTTCGTTAGAAATAAAATTTTGACAAATTTTCTATAGAAATAAAAATTTGACAAAATTTATCTATAGAAATATAATCATGACAAAATTCTCTATGGACATAAAATTTTGACAAAATTTTCTATAGAAATACAATTTTGATACAATTTATCTATAGCAATATAATTATGACAAAGTTTTCTAAAAAAATCAAATTTTGACTAAATTTTCTATGGACATAAAATGTTGACAAAATTTTCTATGGACATAAAATGTTCACAAAATTTTCTTTATAAATATAATTTTGACAAAATTTTCTATAGAAATAAAATATTGCCAACATTTTCTATAGAAATAAATATAATATTGACTACATTTTCTATAGAAATACAATTTTGACAAGATTTTCTATAGAAATAAAATGTTGATAAAATTTTCTATAGAAATGAAATTTTAACAAAATTTTCTATAGAAATAAAATTTTAATAAAATGTTCTATAGAAATAAAATTTTGATAAAATTTTCCGTAAAAAAAAAACTTTTGATAAAATTTTCTATAGAAATAAAATTTTGATAAAATTTTCTATAGAAATAAAATTTTGATAAAATTTTGACAAAATGTTCTATAGAAATACAATTATAACAAAATTTTCGCACTCAATGTTATCGGTTTCTTAGTTTTACAATGTATCACCCAAGAGGCTTATAGAGAGTTAAAACTATTACTATTATGGGGAAAATGGGATGGAAATCTTTTCTCAGTCTTTGTCATTTGAAATTTGTTTCTTTACTTTTTTCCATCCTGCGGGTATCTCTTTGTAGTGTTTGAATAGCTTGCCTTGCAATTGATTTCGGCAATTTTCTTTGTGTATTCTTTTCATTAACACTTTTCGAATTACTCTGGCCTTTTCTTGTCTTTGTGGACAGCTTGTCTCACCGTCATTAGACAAAAGATTCTTTTGTTGAATTTTTGCTTTCAGTTTGCAATTTGGTTTGAATCTATCAGCATTCTCCGGCCGATGGTATGCTTTGTGATTTTTTGCCCTCCTCTATGGCTTGGCCGAAGCCAATTACATATTTTGTTTTTTTCTCACCTGGAAATTTGTCTAGTCATGAAAGTACCCAGAGCTCTATGGAAATACAACTAGCCAAGCAGTCAGTCATTCGGTCATTCAAAGCTAAAAAAACAACAAAATCTATTGTTCTTTTATTAAGGTGGTGTTGCAATGTCTGGGAAGGCGGTAGGCCATAAATAAATTATAAACGAACAATTGAAACAATCGGTGTTATTTTTGCCACTTCCATTCGTTCTAAAGAAAACTCCATTAAATTTAGATCAAACGCCATGTAGATCAAAAGAGATTCACTTAGGGTAACAATGATCAACGAATGTGCCGAAATCATTAAAAAATTCTAAGGGACTTTAGTCAAAGACCGGCTTCCCATAAGACGAGTTTCTTATTAATGGTGATAATTGTCTTTCTAAGGACTTCCGAAAATTTCTGGGAATAAGGTACAATTTGTTTTTTCTTTCGAATTTTAATGTGCTACAAAAAAACTGTTATTCCATTACTGCAAAAGGATCAACTTTTAACATATGAATTTTCCAACATAAAGAAATGGATGCCTCATCGTGTGATGCAAAACTATCATAACAACAAGTTACTATAGTTAAAACTCATAATATCTCATCATAAATATCTCTTCATATCTTCTGGAAAAGTGGGAAACTATCATTTTCGCTCGTTACACTCACAAAAGTTTACTTGGAACCAAAGATTTTGTAAAAATTTTATTTCCATAGAAAGTTTTGTCATAGAAATTTTGTCAAAATTGTATTTCTATAGAAAATTTTATTTCAATAGAAAATTTTGTCAAAAGTTTATTTCTCTAGAAATTTTGTCAAAATTTTATTTCAAAAGAAAATTTTGTCAAAATTTTATTTCTATAGAAATTTTGTCTAAATTTTGTTTCTACAGCAAATGTTGTCAAAATTTTATTTCTATAGAAAATATATCACAGTTTTCATTCTGTAGAAGATTCTTTCAAAATTTTATTTCTATAGAAAATTTTGTCAAAATTTTATTTCTATAGAAAATTTAACAAAGTTTTCTATAGAAAATTTTGTCAAAATTTCATTTCTATGGCAATTTTTTATTTCTATCAAAAATTTTCTCAATATTTTATTTCTATTGAATATTTTCTCAAAATTTTCTCTCAAGTTTATTTCTATAGAAAATTTTCTCAAAATTATATTTCTAAAGAAAAATTTTTGAAAACTTTATTTCTTCAAATTTTTTTAATTTTATTTATATAGATAATTTTGTCAACATTATATTTCTATGGAAAATTTTGTCAAAAATTTTATTTCAATAGAAAATTTTGTCACAATTTTATTTCCATAGAAAATGTTGTCAACATTTTATTTCTACAGAAAATTTTCTCAAAATTTTATTTCTATAGAAAATGTTGTCAACATTTTATTTCTATAGAGAATTTTGTCACAATTTTATTTTTATAAAAATTTTCTCAAAATTTTATTTCTATTGAAAATTTTTTTCAATTTTTTTTTTCAATAAAAAATTTTGTCAACATTTTATTTCTATAGAAAGTTTTTTCCAAAATTTTTTCTATAAAGAATTGTGTCAAAATTTCTACAGAAAATTTTCTCAAAATTTTATTTCTATAGAAAATGTTGTCAACATTTTATTTCTATAGAAAATTTTGTCACAATTTTATTTCTATAGAAAATTTTCCCAAAATTTTATTTCTATAGAAAATGTTGTCACAATTTTAATTCTATAGTAAATTTTTACTTCTACAGAAAATTTTGTCAACATTTTATTTTTATAGAAAATCTTGTAAAAATTTTATTTTCATAGAAAAACCTGTCAAAATTTGATAAAATTTTCTACAGAAATAAAATTTTGATAAAATTTTCTATAGAAATACAATTTTGATAAAATTTTCTATTCAAATAAAATTTTAATAGAAATGAAATTTTGACTTTTAAATTTTGTCAACATTTGATTTCCATAGAAAATTTTGTCAAACTTTTATTTCTATAGAAAATTTTTATTTCTATAGAAAATTTTGTCAAAATTTTATTTCTATAGAAAATTTTGTCAAAATTTTATTTTTTATAGAAAATCTTATCAAAATTTGATAAAATTTTCTACAGAAATAAAATTTTGATAAAATTTTCTATAGAAATAAAATTTTGATAAAATTTTCTATTTTTATTTCTATAGAAAATTTTGTCAAAATTTTATTTCTATATCAATTTTTTTATTTCTATCAAAAATTTTCTCAATATTTTGTTTCTATAGAAAATTTTCTCAAAATTTAATTTTTATAGAAAATGTTCCCTCAATTTTATTTCTATAGGAAATTTTCTCAAAATTTTATTTCTAAAGAAAAATTTCTCAAAATTTTATTTCTGCAGATTTTTTTTTTAATTTTATTTATATAGATAATTTTGTAAACATTTTATTTCTGTGGACAATTTTGCAAAAATTTTATTTCAATAGAAAATTTTGTCAAAATTGTATTTTTATAGAAAACTTTGTCAAAATTTTATTTTTATAAAAATTTTCTCAACATTTTATTTCTACAGAAAATTTTCTCAAAAATTTATTTCTCTAGAAAATGTTGTCAACATTTTATTTCTATAGAAAATTTTGTCACAATTTTATTTTTATAAAATTTTTTTCAAAATGTTATTTCTATAGAAAGTTTTTATACCCTCCACCATAGGATGGGGGTATATTAACTTTGTCATTCCGTTTGTAACACATCGAAATATTGCTCTAAGACCCCATAAAGTATATATATTCTGGGTCGTGGTGAAATTCTGAGTCGATCTGAGCATGTCCGTCCGTCCGTCTGTTGAAACACCCTAACTTCCGAACGAAACAAACTATCGACTTGGCACAAGTAGTTATTATTGATGTAGGTCGGATGGTATTGCAAATGGGCCATATCCCCCAAATTTGCCTTGCGATTGCTCTAAGAGAACCAAATTTCATCCGATCCGGCTGAAATTTGGTACATGTTAGTATATGGTCTTTAGCAACCATGCAAAAATTGGTCCACATCGGTCCATAATTATATATAGCCCCCATATAAACCGATCCACCGATTTGACCTCCGGAGCCTCTTGGAGGAGCACAATTCATCCGATCCAGTTGAAATTTGGAACATGGTGTTAGAATGTGGTCTCTAAGAAACACGCAAGAATTGGTCCATATCGGTCCATAATTATATATAGCCCCCATAGGTTAGGTTAGGTTATGTGGCAGCCCGATCTATCAGGCTCACTTAGACTATTCAGTCCATTGTGATACCACATTGGTGAACTTCTCTCTTATCACTGAGTGCTGCCCGATTCCATGTTAAGCTCAATGATAAGGGACCTCCTTTTTATAGCCGAGTCCGAACGGCGTTCCACATTGCAGTGAAACCACTTAGAGAAGCTTTGAAACCCTCAGAAATGTCACCAGCATTACTGAGGTGGGATAATCCACCGCTGAAAAACTTTTTGGTGTTCGGTCGTAGCAGGAATCGATCCCACGACCTTGTGTATGCAAGGCGGGCATGCTAACCATTGCACCACGGTGGCTCCCATATAAACCGTTCCCCAGATTTGATCTCCGGAGCCTCTTGGAGGAGCAAAATTCATACGATCCGGTTGAAATTTGCAACGTGGTGTTAGTATAAGGCCGCTAATAACCATGCCAAAATTGGTCCGTATCGGTCTATAGTTATATATAGCCGATCCCCAACACACAAAAATTGGTCCATATCGGTTCATATTGATGGTTGCCACTCGAGCCAAAAATAATCTACTAAAATTTTATTTTTATGGAAAACATTGTCAAAATGTTATTTCTATAGAAAATTTTGTCAAAATTTTATTTCAAAAGAAAATTTTGTCAAAATTTTATTTCTATAGAAAATTTTGTCAAAATTTTATTTCTATAGAAAATTTTTTCCAAATTTTACTTCTATGAAAATGTTGTCAAAATTTTATTTTGTCAAAATTTTAATCGGCCTTTTTAGTTTAATATATACCACGTATGGACTATGTTGTATATATTACGGTGTTAGGAAGTTTTAAGATACCTTGCCATCAGCAAGTGTTACCGCAACCCAAGTAATTCGATTGTGGATGACAGTCTTCAGTAGAAGTTTCTACGCAATCCATGGTGGAGGGTACATAAGCTTCGGCCTGGCCGAACTTACGGCCGTATATACTTGTTTTTCAATTTTTTTATACCCACCACCATAGAATGGTGACAGGGGTATAATAAGTTTGTCATTCCGTTTGTAACACATGGAAATATCGATTTCCGACTATATAAAGTATATATATTCTTGATCAGGCAGAAATTCGAAGACGATATAACCATGTCCGTCTGTCTGTCTGTCTGTTGTAATCACGCTACAGTCTTCAATAGTGAAGCAATTGTGCTAAAATTTTGCACAAACTCGTCTTTTGTCTGCAGGCAGGTCAAGTTCGAAGATGGGCTATATCGGTCCAGGTTTTGGTATAGTCCCTATATAAACCGACCTCCCGATTTGGGGTCTTGAGCTTATAGAAACCGTAGTTTTTATGCAATTCGTCTGAAATTGGAAATCTAGAGGTAATTTAGGACTATAAAGAGGTGTGCCAAAAATGGTGAGTATCGGTCCATGTTTTGGTATAGCCCCCATATAGACCGATCTCCAGATTTTACTTCTCGAGCTTACAGAAACCGTAGTTTTTATCCAATTTGCCTGAAATTTGACATCTAGAGGTATTTTAGGACCATAAAGAGGTGTGTCGAAAATTTTGAGTATTGGTCCATGTTTTGGTATAGCCCCCATATGAACCTACCTCCCGGATTTATTTCGTAGGCTGCTAGAGTCTGTGTTTTTATCCACTTTGCATGAAAATGTAAATATACTGTTAGTTTAGACCCTCAAAAATTTGTATCGCATTTATTTCTACCGGTCCATTATGTAAGACATTTATCGATCGACCGATTTCACTTCTTGAGAGTATAGCAGGAGCACTGATCATATAAATTGCTTGAAACTAAAAGTAAAATTTCCAGATTTTACTCCTCCTTCTCATTTAAATAATGGCGGAAAATCTACAAATTTAAGATTTCAAATCAGGGGTTTTTAATCATTTACACGATATGCTTATGATTTCTCTAAATTCAAACAAAATTGGTTCTTATAAATCCAGAATCTGATCTAGTATTCTGAGGAAGAGTTTTCAAAGGAAACTATTATATTCGATTCATGATGGTGGGTACTTAAGATTCGGCCCAGCCGAACTTACTACTTACTGTATATACTTGTTTTTCTATAAAAAATGTTGTCAAAATGTTATTTCTATAGAAAGTTTTTTCAACAATTTTTTTTTCTATAAACAATTTTGTCAAAATTTTATTTCTATAGAAAATTTTGTCACAAGTTTATTTCTATAGAAAATTTTCCCAAAATTTTATTTCTATAGATAATTTTGTCAAAATTTTATTTCTATAGAAAATCTTGTCAAAATTTGATGAAATTTTCTACTGAAATAAAATGTTCTATAGAAATAAAATTTTGATAAAATTTTAATAGGAATGATATTTTGACATCATTTTCTAGAGAAATAAAATGTTGATACAATTTTAATAGAAATGAAATTTTGACTTTTAAATTTTGTCAAAATTTTATTTCTATAGAAAATATTTATTTCTACAGAAAATTTTATCAAAATTTTATTTCTATAGAAAATTTTGTCAAAATTTTATTTCTATTGAAAATTTTTATTTCTACAGAAAATTTTGTCAAAATTTTATTTCTATAGAAAAAAATTTTTTTATAGAAAATCTTATCAAAATGTGATAAAATTTTCTACAGAAATAAAATTTTGATAAAATTTTCTACAGAAATAAAATTTTGATAAAATTTTGTATGGAAATAAAATTTTGACAACATTTTCTATAGAAATAAAATGTTGATAAAATATTAATAGAAATGATATTTTGACAAAATTTTCTATAGAAATAAAACTTTCTATAGAAATCAAATTTTGATAAAATTTTGTCAAAATTTTGACAAAATTTTCTATAGAAAAAAAAAATTGATAAAATTTTGTCAAAATTTTGTTTTTATAAAAAATTTTCTGAAAATTTTATTTCTGTAGAAAGTTTTTTTCAATTTTTTTTCTATAAAAATTTTTGTCAACATTTTATTTCTATCGAAAGTTTTTCAAAATTTTTTTCTATAAACAATTTTGTCAAAATTTTATTTCTATAGAAAATGTGTTCAAAATTTTATTTCTATAGAAAATTTTGTCAAAATTTTATTTCGTTAGAAAATTTTCCCAAAATTTTATTTCTATAGAAAATTTTGTCAAAATTTTATTTCTATAGAAAATTTTGTCAAACTTTTATGTCTATAGAAAATTTTTATTTCTTCAGAAAATTTTGTCAAAATTTTATTTCTATAGAAAATTTTGTCAAAATTTTATTTCTAAAGAAAGTTTTGTAAAAACTTTATTGCTATAGAAAATTATTAAAAACTATATTGCTATAGAAAATTTTATTTCTATTGAAAATTTTGTCAAAATTTTATGTCTATTAAAAATTTTGTCAAAATTTTATTTTTGCAGAAAATTTTGTCAAAATTTTATTTCTATACAAAATTTTGTCAAAATTTTATTTCTATAGAAAATCTTGTCAACATTTTATTTCTATAGAAAATTTTTAAATTTTATTTCTATAGAAAATTTTGTCAAAATTTCATTTCTATAGAAATTTTTTAAATTTTATTTCTATAGAAACTTTATCAAAATTAATTTATTTCTATAGAAAATTTTGTAAAAATTTTATTTCTATAGTTTCTAATTGTTTTGTTTGCGTTTTTTTTTTAATGTAGCGAAATTCTTCCCTTCATTGCCTCGAGATTAATGACATGTCATTCATGACAAATTCTTTAATACGAATGTCGCTAAATCGACCCAAAATTGAAATCGGTAATACTCTATTCTGCTAATACTCTAATACCCTCGGTAGTGGTGTTAGTGAGGGAAGTACAAAAAGCAAGGAAAATTTAATAAAACAAAAAATATATATGTACTACTATTTTATATGCTGGTATTCAAATTCTTTCTATGTATCAGAATGGACACAGATGAATGGAATTTATGCACATAAATTATTGCCACAGGTGGCAAAGAGTCCAAAAAGAAAAACACACAAATACATAACGAAAACGACAAAAATCGCTCACTAAATTCTATTGTTCTTATTGATACAATTGAAACGACAAGTGTTCACAGTTGGCAATTTTCCCAATACCCAGCAGCGATACTGACAAAAACCAGAATATTTTCACAATTATATTCAGAATATACCTGAGTGTGTATCTATTTCATAAGAGCTGGAATTGCAAAAATTTTGAGTATATTTACGGGGGCCTTTTAAAATAGAGCAATAAATATGGATTTCCCGGTGAGTTTCAAATTGGATATTCAAAAATATCAAACGTCGATTAGACGAATTTGAAAATTGCAAAAAATCGGCAATGACTTGAAAACAAAATCCCATTAGTCGGTTTTCGACTTTCATATTCCTATCACTCTCCCCATTCAATTCAAAGTCGATATTCAAAAATTTCGAAAGTCGATTTAGCGAATTTTTAAAATTACCAAAAGTTTACTTTAACTTTACCGATTAGTCGATATTCGTATTATTCTCACATTCTCCTTTCAATTAAGGTCGATTTGCAAAAATATCAAAAATCGATTAGTCGAATTTTCTTTAATCGATTAATCGAATTTTCTTCCATAAAGGCCCTTGAAAACGATATGTCCGTAAAAGAAACCAAAAATAGTTGAATTTCAATCATTCAATCCCCTCTCACTTTTTGCTTGAGTTATATCCTCAATGGAAAGAAAGACAAAAAACAATTTTTGGGTTAACAACATCAACTGGACACCATTACCAGCACCAGAAAACACAAAGAACTAAAAACACCGCCACCAAAACAAAAAAAATAAATCTCCCTCAGTCAACAATTGTATGCAAAAATTTATAAAAATTCGTAGCAACACGAAAAACAGAGAAAATAATGGAATCATGGATACAAAAACAAGGTATGCTGGGAAAACCAACATAAGCCTCCATCTCATTCGAATGCACTTTGAGCTGAAGTATTGAAAGAAGAGCCAACAAAAGAAAAAACACAAATCGGGAACACTTTTATTTATGCATTTCCTACTCTTTTGTCATGATAGAATAGGTGGCTGTCATGGCACCAAGAGACATAAGTATGGTCATAATCCTGCAGGTGGTCAACAGTTAATAATAACAATGACAATACCTACCAAGAGCTAGGAGAATATTTGCAATGCTAGCATTGATTCCACCATTCTTGAAATATTTACATTGCCAATAAGATGAAAGTATTCTCGGTTTAGGAGATGTGTAGATGCGACTCTGGGATATTCTTTTATATATCGAGGTCGTAGGGAAAATCAAAGATCTATGAAAATCTAACTAGCCAAGCAATCAGTCATTCGGTCATCCAAAAGAAAAAACCTTTTGTTCTCTTTTTAGGGTGGTGTTTCAATGTCTGGGAAGGCGGTAGGACATAAATAAATTATAAACGAACAATTGAAACAATTGGTGTTATTTTTGCCACTTCAATTCGTTCTAAAAAAATCTCCATTAAATTTAGTTCAAACGCCAAAGGAGATTCATCTAGGTTTACCTATTGGAGATTCATCTAGGTTTACCTATTGTAACAATGACCAACGAATGTGCTGAAATCATTTGAAAATCATTAGGTTACATTAGTCAAAGACCTGCTTCCATAAACCGAGTTCCTTTTGAAAGCCGATAATTGTTTTTCTCAAGGCTTCCGAAAATTTCTAGGAACAAGGCACAAAGTGTTTTTCTTTCGATTTTTAATGTGCCACAAAAAAATAAATTTGCTCCTGTTACAGTGACAGGAGCAAATTTTGACACGATTATTTTCCGACATCCATAAATGGATGCCTCATCATCCGATGCAAGATTATTATTACTATCCTTAATAGCTAATATCAATAGTTTCTAGATAAATTGGAAAGGAACATTTTCGCTCGATATGTGATTGTTGTTGGATTGCTCATTAATTAGATTTTGACACAACTTTCTCTAGGAATAAAATTTTGACAAAATTTTCTATAGAAATAAAATTGTGACAAATTTTCTATAGGAATTAGATTTTGACAAAATTTTCTCCAGGAATAAAATTATGACAAAATTCTATTTAGAATAAAATTTTGAAAAAACTTCCTCCAGGAATAAAATTGTGACAAAAATTTCTCTACGAATTAGATTTTAACAAAATTTCTCTAGGAATTAGATTTTGACAAAATATTTCTATGAATTAGATTTTGACAAAATTTTTCTATGAATTAGATTTGGACAAATTTTTTTTCTAGGAATAAAATTTTGACAAAATTCTATTTAGAATAAAATTTTGACAAAATTCTATTTAAAAAAACAAAAATTGGCAAAACTTTCTCCAGGAATAAAATTGTGACAAATATTTTTCTACGAATTAGATTTTAATAAAATTTCTCTAGGAATTAGATTTTGAAAAAAAAATTTCTACGAATTAGATTTTGACAAAATTTTCTATAGATATAACATTTTGACAAAATTGTCTATGGAATTTTCTAAAGAAATAAAATTTGGCAAAATTTTCTATAGAAATAAAATTTTGACAACATTTTCTACAGAAATATAATTTGGACAAAATTTTCTATTGAAACAAAATTTGGACAAAATCTTCTATCGAAACAAAAGTTTGACAAAATTTTCTATAGAAATCAAATGTTAACAAAATTATTCATAGAAATAATATTTTGACAAAAATTTCTATAGAAATAAAATTTTGACAAAATTTTCTATAGAAATAAAATTTTGAGAAACAAAATTTTGACAAAATTTTCTATAGAAATAAAATTTTGACAAAATTTTCTATAGAAATAAAATTTTGACAAAATTTTCTATAGAAATAAAATTTTGACAAAATTTTCTGTAGAAATAAAAATTTCTAAGGAAGTAATATTTTGACAAACTTTTTTATAGAAATAAAACATTGACAAAATTTTCTATAGAAATAAAATATGACAAAATTTTTAAAAAATTTTCTGTAGAAATATTTTTTTTTTTTATAGAAATCAAATTTTGACAAAATTTTCTTTAGGAATGAGATTTTGACAATATTTTCCTTAAAATGAGAATTTGACAAAATTTTCTTTAACATGAGCATTTGACAAAATTTGCCTAGGAATTAGATTAGATTTTGACAAAAAAAAATCCCTAGAACTAAAATTGTGACAAAATTCTCTGCAGGAATAAAATTGTGACAAAATTTTCTCTAGAAATTAGATTTTGACAAAATTTTCCCAAGAAATAATTTTTGAAAAAATTTTCTGTATGAAACAAATTGTGACAAAAAATTGTGAAATAAAATTTTGACAAAATTTTCTATAGAAATAAAATTTTGAAAAATATTTTCTATAGAAATAAAATTTTGACAAAATTTTCTATAGAAATTAAATTTCGACAAACTTTTCTATAGAAATAAAATTTCGACAAACTTTTCTATAGAAATAAAATTTTGACAAAATTTTCTATAGAAATAAAATTTTGAGAAAATTTTCTATAGAAATAAAATTTTTGCAAAATTTTCTATAGAAATAAAATTTTGACAAAATTTGCTATAGAAATAAAATGTTGACAAAATTTTCTATAGAAATAAAATTTTGACAAAATTTTCTATAGAAATAAAATTTTGACAAAATTGTTTATAAAAATAAAATTTTAACAAAATTTTCTATAGAAATAAAATTTTGACCAAATTTTCTATAGAAATAAAATTTTGAGAAATAAGATTTTGACGAAATTTTCTATAGCAATAAAATTTTGACAAAATTTTCTATAGAAATAAAATTTTGACAAAATTTTCTATAGCAATAAAATTTTGAAGAAAATTTCTATAGAAATAATATTTTGAAAAAAATTTCTATAGAAATAAAATGTCAAAATTTTCTATAGAAATAAAATTTTGACAAAATTTTCTATATAGTTAAAATTTTGAAAAAATTTTCTATAGAAATAAAATTTGCTAAGGAAATAATATTTTGACAAACTTTTTTATAGAAATAAAATATTGACAAAATTTTCTATAGAAATCAAATTTGACAAAATTTTCTGTAGAAATATTTTTATACACTTCACCACTATTGTGGTACAGGGTATAATACGTTTGTGTATTTGTATGTAACACCAAGAAGGAAAAGTCTGAGACCCATCGTTTAGTATACCGATCGGCTTAGAATTAAATTCTGAGTCGATTTAGCGATGTCCGTCTGTCTGTGTGTCTGTCTGTCTATCCGTCTCTCTGTCTGTTGGTGTATTTTTGTGTGCAAAATACAGCTCGCAGTTTTAGTCCGATTGTCCTAAAATTTGGTATAGGGTCCTGTTTCGGCTCAAAGACGATCCCTATTGATTTTGGCAAAAATCGGTTCAGATTTAGATATAGCTGTCATATTTTTCACCGATCTGGTCATAATTGGCGTGTATATCAACCAAACTTCCTCAAATTCCGTACATCCGAATATTTTATGAGTCTCGAAAAACTTGCAAAATATCAGCCAAATCGGTTAAGATTTAGATATAGCTCCCATATATTGCTTTCGCCCGATTTACACTCATTTGCCCACAGATGCCAATTTTTTGCTCCGATTTAGTTGAAATTTTGCATAGGGAGTAGAATTAGCATTGTAATTATGCGTGCCAAATTTGGTTGAAATCGGTTCAGATTTGGATATATCTCCCATATATAGCTTTCGCCCGATTTACACTCATATGACCACAGAGGCCAATTTTAAACTCCGATTTAGTTGAAATTTTGCACAGGGAGTAGAATTAGCATTGTAGCTATCCGCGCCTAATTTGGTTGGCATCGGTTCAGATTTAGATATAGCTCCTATATATATATGTTTATCTGATTTCGACAAAAATGGTCAAAATACCAACATTTTCCTTGTTAAATCGTCACTGCTTAGTCGAAAAGATGTAAAAATGTCTCTAATTTTCCTAAACTTCTAATACATGTATATCGAGCGATAAATCATAAATAAACTTTTGCGAAGTTTCCTTAAAATTGCTTCAGATTGTGTTCCGCCCTAGTGCATTAGCCGACTTAAATTTTGAGTCTATAGATTTTGTAGAAGTCTATCAAATTCTGTCCAGATCGAGTGAAATTTAAATGTATGTATTCGGGACAAACCTTTATACATAGCCTCCAACACATTTGACGGATGTGATATGGAATCAAAAATTTATATCTACAAAGTGGTGAAGGGTATAAGATAGTCGGTCCCGCCCGACTTTAGACTTTACTTACTTGTTTTTTTATAGAAATCAAATTTTGACAAAATTTTCTTTAGGAATGAGATTTTGACAAAATTTTCTTTAGGAATGAGATTTTGACACAATTTTCTCAAGGTATAAAATATTGACAAAATTTGCCTAGGAATTAGATTTTGACAAAAAAATCTTTAGGACTAAAATTGTGACAAAATTTTTTCCAGGAACAAAATTTTGACAAAATTTTTTCCAGGAATAAAATTGTGCCAAAATTTTCTTTAGAAATTAGATGTTGACAAATTTTTCTCAAGAAATAATTTTTGACAAAATTTTCTCTATGAATCAAATTGTGACAAAATTTTCTAAAGAAATAAAATGTTGACTAAATTTTTTCTAGGAATACATTTTTGGCAAAATTTTCTCTAGGAATACAATTTATACACAATTTTTTTAAGGATAAAATTTTGACAAAATTTGCTCTAGGAATAAAATTTTGACGATATTTTCTCTATGAATAAAAAATTCTCTTAGAATTAGATTTTGACAAAATTTTCTCTAGGAATAAAATTTTAACAAAATTTTGTCTAGGAAAAAATGTTGGCAAAATTGTCTATATATACAATTTATATATAAAATTTTATAGTTATATAAAGCCGATCCCCAATCACACAAAAATTGGTCCATATCGGTTCATAATCATGGTTGCCACTCGAGCCAAAAATAATCTACCAAAATTTTATTTTTTTAGAAAACATTGTCAAAATGTTATTTCTATAGAAAATTTTGTCAAAATTTTATTTCTATAGAAAATCTCGTCAAAATTTTATTTCTATAGAAAATTTTGTCAAAATTTTATTTCTATAGAAAATTTTGTCAAAATTTTATTTCTATAGAAAATTTTGTCAAAATTTTATTTCTATAGAAAAGTTTGTCAAAATTTTATTTCTATAGAAAATTTTGTCAAAATTTTATTTCTATAGAAAATTTTGTCAAAATTTTATTTCTATATAAACTTTAAACTTAATTATATGCGTATTTAATCGGCCCTTTTGTGGTTTAATATATACCACGTATGGACTATGTGGTATATATTACGTTGTTAGGAAGTTTTATGATACCTTGCCATCGGCTTCAGTAGACGTTTCAACGCAATCCATGGTGGAGGGTACATAAGCTTCGGCCTGGCCGAACTTACGGCCGTATATACTTGTTTTTAGTAAAATTTTCTTAAACTTTTGCCACTATACCTAACCTATTTTAAATTTGATTAAACTTTTTTTCTACCCTCCACCATAATAGGTACTAACTTTGTCATCACGTTTGTAGCACATCGCACTATTAATCACAGACCCCCATAAAGTATATATCCAAGGTCATGGTAAAAACCTGAGTCAATCTAGTGATGTCTCTCCGGTTGTCTGTTATAGGTATAGCCCCCAGCTTTGATTTCCAGAGCCTGTTGGCAGAGCATATTTCATCTAATCTGGTTGAAATTTGGTTCGTGATGTCTGCATATACCCTTTAACAATCATGCAGAAACTGCTCCACATCGGTCCTTCTTATTGACAAAAGATTCGTATTTATGGTCTCTACAGCAATAAAACATATCATTGTAGAGCATAAAATTTTAAAGAATTTTTTTGTGTGATTCCATGGACTAGGCTACAAAAAATTCATTTTGCTCCAACATTCTGAAAGTATAAGTTTCCATACTCTCAATATCATTCATATCTGTAATATCCTGTAAACAAAAGTTCTCGACTAGTGTTATCCATTAAAAAACCTCTTTTCCTGCAATTTATCTGAATTGAAAAACTTTTTCATTTTCTTGGTATGGCATATCAATATGAGATTAACATGGGTGAGAAAAGATTCCAGTTTATTTCTATTCCAACTTGTTTCCCATTCAATCTATTCCAACTGGTAGAGTGATGTGAAAATCTCTGCCAAATCAACAAAAGTAAAAATCCTGATCTTGATCCCTATCACTACATGCCACAAATGTGTGAGAAATCATTCTGTCACAGGTAAATCCTTTCATAAATTGTAACTTTTCTACAGCAAAAAAAAAACAACAACAACAAAGTAAAACATGGTCAAAGTCCCACAAACTACATAAATGTCCCATAGACTACAACGGTAAAGGATGTCAAAAGAAAATTGCCATCCTTGTATCCTGTGAAGAGGGGGTAAAAAGGATTAACATCCTTAAATAGGGGTACCTTAAATTGTTGAACAAAAATCAACTCATCAATGGTAGATTGAAACAAGAAAAGGGAAATGAAAACACAAAAAAACTGAAAACAAGGCTTAAGTCGGACACACAGATTTCAATATAGCATAAACACCTGGTGACAGTGTCATCCTAATAGGATTTCAAGAGAGGACACCTACTCACCTACCTGTCAGTGGACCACCACCATCTAAAAGCAATGTTTTTGTGTTCTGGTGACCATAAGCTTTTCTCTCTATGCAGTTTCCATGGCTTTGTCCAGTTAACATACTTCACTGAGGGTTTATCGAGTGGAATCCGGAATCCGATTTCCTTGAATTCCTTTTGCTTGTATATGTGTGGAATTTATAACCAATTGCATATGTGTTAATTAATTTACATGCCATAGTTGTACACTAGGGTAAAAGTGAATATGTACAGGGTACACACAAAGATCTATTAGTTTAGCTGGGACAAATGGTTAACAATAAAAAACTATCCTACTTTTTAAATGCAAATACACGCAAAAAAATAAAACATTTGAAAAATGGGTGTAAGAAACGTTTTTATAGCCATAGGGGGAAGGGGGATACACTGTTAACCAAAAGAAATGTTTTTTCTTCCAATGAATGAATGACCCCTCCGACCAGCGAAAATTTCCTCAAAATTTTAATTCTAAAGAAAATATTCTCAAAATTTCATTACATTTAAAATTTTTTCAAAATTGTACTTTTATAGACAAATTTTCACAAAATTTTATTTCTATAGGAAATTTTCACAAAATTTTATTTCTATAGGAAATTTTGTCAAAATTTTATTTCTATAGGAAATTTTGTCAAAATTTTATTTCTATAGAAAATTTTCTCAAAATTTTATTTCTATAGAAAATTTTCTCAAAATTTTATTTCTATAGAAAATTTTATCAAAATTTTATTTCTATAGAAAATTTTATCAAAATTTTATTTCCATAGAAAATTTTGTCAAAATTTTATTTCTATAGAAAATTTTGTCAAAATTTTATTTCTATAAAAAAGTTTGTCAAAATATTATTTCCTTAGAACATTTTATTTCTATAGCAAATTTTGTCAAAATTTTATTTCTATAGCATATTTTGTCAAAATTTTATTTCTATAGAAAATTTTGTCAAAATTTTATTTCTATAGAAAATTTTCTCAAAATTTTATTTCTATAGAAAATTTTCTCAAAATCTTATTTCTATAGAAAATTTTCTCAAAATTTTATTTCCATAAAAAATTTTGTCAAAATTTTATTTCTATAGAAAATTTTCTCAAAATTTTATTTCCATAGCAAATTTTGTCAAAATTTTATTTCTATAGAAAATTTTGTCAAAATTTTATTTCTATAGAAAATTTTATCAAAATTTTATTTCCATAGAAAATTTTATTTCAATAGAAAATTTTGTCAAAATTTTATTTCTATAGAAAATTTTCTCAAAATTTTATTTCTCTATAAAATTTTATCAAAATTTTTTTTCCATAGAAAATTTTGTCAAAATTTTATTTCTATAGAAAATTTTGTCAAAATTTTATTTCTATAAAAACGTTTGTCAAAATTTTATTTCTATAGAAAACTTTGTCAAAATTTTAATTCCTTAGAAAATTTTATTTCCACAGAAAATTTTCTCAAAATTTTTTTTCTATAGAAAATTTTATCAAAATTTGATTTCCATAGAAAATGTTGTCAATATTTTATTTCTATAGAAAATTTTGTCAAAATTTTATTTCTATAGAAAATTTTGTCACAATTTACATGTCATAGTTGTACACTAGGGTAAAAGTGAATATGTACAGGGTACACACAAAGATCTATTAGTTTAGCTGGGACAAATGGTTAACAAGAAAAAACTATCCTACTTTTAAATACAAATACACGCAAAAAAATAAAACATTTGAAAAATGGGTGCAACAAACGTTTTTATAGCCATAGGGGGAAGCGAAACATTTCTCAAAATTTTAATTCTAAAGAAAATATTCTCAAAATTTCATTACATTTAAAATTTTTTCAAAATTGTACATCTATAGAAAAATTTTCACAAAATTTTATTTCTATAGACAAATTTTGTCAAAATTTTATTTCCATAGAAAATTTTGTTAAAATTTTATTTCTATAGAAAATTTTGTCAATATTTTATTTCTATAGAAAACATTCTCAAAATTTTATTTCTATAGAAAATTTTCTCAAAATTTTATTTCTATAGAAAATTTTCTCAAAATTTTATTTCTATAGAAAATTTTCTCAAAATTTTATTTCTATAGAAAATTTTATCAAAATTTTATTTCCATAGAAAATATTGTAAAAATTTTATTTCTATAGAAAATTTTGTCAAAATTTTATTTCTATAAAAAAGTTTGTCAAAATATTATTTCCTTAGAACATTTTATTTCTATAGCAAATTTTGTCAAAATTTTATTCCTATAGCATATTTTGTAAAAATTTTATTTCTATAGAAAATTTTGTCGAAATTTTATTTCTATAGAAAATTTTCTCAAAATTTTATTTCTATAGAAAATTTTCTCAAAATTTTATTTCTATAGAAATTTTTCTCAAAATTTTATTTCTATAGAAATTTTGTCAAAATTTTATTTCTATTTATTTCTCAAAATTTTACTTCTATAGAAAATTTTGTCAAAATTTTATTTCTATAGAAAATTTTCTCAAAATTTTATTTCTATAGAAAATTTTGTCAAAATTTTATTTCTATAAAAAAGTTTGTCAAAATATTATTTCCTTAGAACATTTTATTTCTATAGCAAATTTTGTCAAAATTTTATTCCTATAGCATATTTTGTAAAAATTTTATTTCTATAGAAAATTTTGTCGAAATTTTATTTCTATAGAAAATTTTGTCAAAATTTTATTTCTATAGAAAATTTTCTCAAAATTTTATTTCTATAGAAAATTTTGTCAAAATTTTATTTCTATAGAAATTTTTCTCAAAATTTTATTTCTATAGAAATTTTGTCAAAATTTTATTTCTATTTATTTCTCAAAATTTTACTTCTATAGAAAATTTTGTCAAAATTTTATTTCTATAGAAAATTTTCTCAAAATTTTATTTCTATAGAAAATTTTCTCAAAATTTTATTTCTATAGAAAATTTTCTCAAAATTTTATTTCTATAAAAAAGTTTGTCAAAATATTATTTCCTTAGAACATTTTATTTCTATAGCAAATTTTGTCAAAATTTTATTTCTATAGCCTATTTTGTCAAAATTTTATTTCTATAGAAAATTTTGTCAAAATTTTATTTCTATAGAAAATTTTGTCAAAATTTTATTTCTATAGAAAATGTTGTCAAAATCTTATTTCTATAGAAAATTTTCTCAAAATTTTATTTCCATAAAAAATTTTCTCAAAATTTTATTTCCATAAAAAATTTTGTCAAAATTTTATTTCTATAGAAAATTTTCTCAAAATTTTATTTCCATAGAAAATGTTGTCAAAATTTTATTTCATTAGAAAATTTTGTCAAAATTTTATTTCTATAGATAATTTTTCTCAAAATTTTATTTCTATAGATAATTTTCTCAAAATGTTATCAAAATTTTATTGCCATAAAAAATTTTGTCAAAATTTTATTTCTATAGAAAATTTTGTCAAAATTTTATTTCTATAAAAAAGTTTGTCAAAATATTATTTCCTTAGAAAATTTTATTTCAATAGAAAATTTTGTCAAAATTTTATTTCTAAAGAAAATTTTCTCCAAATTTTATTTCTAAAGAAAGTTTTCTCCAAATTTTATTTCTATTGAAAATTTAGTCAACATTTTATTTATATAGAAAATTTTGTCAAAATTTTATTTCTATAAAAAAGTTTGTCAAAATATTATTTCCTTAGAACATTTTATTCCTACAGCAAATTTTGTCAAAATTTTATTTCTATAGCATATTTTATCAAAATTTTATTTCTATAGAAAATTTTGTCATAATTTTATTTCTATAGAAAATTTTGTAAAAATTTTATTTCTATAGAAAATTTTGTCAAAATTTTATTTCTATAGAAAATTTTTGAAAATTTTATTTCTATAGAAAATTTTGTAAAAATTTTATTTCTATAGAAAATTTTGTAATAATTTTATTTCTATAGAAAATTTAGTCAAAATTGTATTTCTATAGAAAATTTTCTCAAAATTTTATTTCTATAGAAAATTTTGTGAAAATTTTATTTCTTTAGAAAATTTTGTCAAAATTTTATTTCTATAGAAATTTTTCTCAAAATTTTATTTCTATAGAAAATTTTCTCAAAATTTTATTTCTATAGAAAATTTTGTCAAAATTTTATTTCTATAGAAAATTTTTTCAAAATTTTATTTCTATAGAAAATTTTATCAAAATTTTATTTCCATAGAAAATGTTGTCAAAATTTTATTTCTATAGAAAATTTTATCAAAATTTTATTTCCATAGAAAATGTTGTCAAAATTTTATTTCTATAAAAAATTTTGTCAAAATTTTATTTCTATAGAAAATTTTGTCAAAATTTTATTTCTATAGAAAATTTCATCAAAATTTTATTTCTAAAGAAAATTTTATTTCTAAAGAAAGTTTTCTCCAAATTTTATTTCTATAGAAAATTTTGTCAACATTTTATTTATATAGAAAATTTTGTCAAAATTTTATTTCTATAAAAAAGTTTGTCAAAATATTATTTCCTTAGAACATTTTATTTCTATAGCAAATTTTGTCAAAATTTTATTTCTATAGCATATTTTTTCATAATTTTATTTCTATAGAAAATTTTGTCTAAATTTTATTTCTATAGAAAATTTTGTCAAAATGTTGTCAGAATTGTATTGAAGTATTTCTTTTTCAGAGAGGAATATTGTATAAAAGCTATCAAAACATCATGAATTCTACCAATCTACCAAACATTTTTGGTAATATTCTACCAACTGAGGCAACCGTGATTTGGAATCGTACGAAAATGTTCTTCTGCTGTAGTTCATATTCAACTAATTTGTATATACCCACGTTTAGTTTATAAAATGTTTGAGAGATACTTAGAAAAAGGAAAATTTAAATTGGCTGCAGAAAGTTAAAAATTTTTTTTTTTTTACTACAATAAATAATTTGTTTGTCATAAAAATAAGTAATACTTTGTGTATAATAAATAAATTTATCGTTACTTTAACTACGAATTTTTTCGGTATATCTTGGGGGTATGTCAATTGATATCACACAGGGAATCTGGGATCCGCTTTCCATCTTTTCTATATTTATATACTTAAACTCTCTTTCTCTGAAAATTCTAATAATTTTTTCTGTTTCAAAGTTCAAATATCCTTCTCAATATAAGTGAACCTTCTGCCTAGAGCGTGTAATTGTTTTGCAACAAAATTTAGAAATTAAAGTTAAATTTAATACCTAAACTTCCCCACTTCTTAAACAAACCACATTTCAATTAATCAACATCACCCGACTTCCCAACCAAAAAAAAGTTTCCCAGAAACCCCTAAAAAAGATTAACAACTTTAGATAATAATAAGCCGCTTGCAACCAGTTTAGATTAAAGGTGAAATTGCTTTTGTATTTCCAAAGGTATTGGCTCAGACACAGCAGGAAGGAGAACAAGAAGATGCCTAGCACCAGTCCAAAGAAATCGTTAAGAAATTGACAAAAATCCTTTCAGTATCATCCATCAACAAAAGCCAGGCGACAAACAAAGTCCCTACAAAGAACAAAAATTCATTTCCCTGGTGATTGTCAGAATAGGATGTGTACAGTGACAGACATCAATCCCAAAATGGCTAAACGGAGACCAGCAAAGTTACGCCAAGAGCATCCACATTCATCCACAATACCTTGAATTGTCAAAGAAGTAGTCACCGCATGACCATGAACAAGAAAAAATGTTCAAGGAAGGCGTTTCAATGTACATCCTCTTAAGAGATGTTTTTTCTTTTGTCTATTGTTACACAAGACAGTGGTTAGAATAGGAGCAATTAAATCAAAATAAAAATTTGACAAAATTTTCTATAGAAATAAAATTTTTACAAAATTTTCTATAGAAATAAAATTTGGACAAAATTTTCTATAGAAATAAAATTTTAACAAAATCTTCTATAGAAACTTTCTACAAAAATAAAATTTTGACATTTTCTATAAAAATAAATAATTTTTAAATTTTTACAAAATTTTCCTAAAATTTTGACAAAATTTTCTATAGAAATTAAATTTTGACAAAATTTTGATATAGAAATAAAATTTTTACAAAATTTCCATTGCAAAATAAAATCTTGGGAAAATTTTCTGTAGAAATAAAATTTGGACAAAATTTTCTATAGAAATAAAATTGTGACATTTTCTATAGAAATAAAATTTTGACAAAAATTTCTATAAAAATAAAATTCTTACAAAATTTTCCTTAGAAATAAAATACTGACAAAATTTTCTATAGAAATTAAATTTTGAGCACATTTTGATATAGAAATAAAATTTTGACAAAATTAAATTTTTTAGAAATAAAATTTTTAACAAAATTATTTTTATAGAAATAAAATTTTTACAAAACTTATTTTCTATAGAAATAAAATTTTGACAACGTTTTCTATAGAATACAATTTTTACAAATTTTTCCTTAGAACTAAAATTTTGAAAAAATTTTCTGTAGAAATTGAATTTTGAGCAAATTTTGATATAGAAATAAAGTATTGACAAAATTTCCATTGCAAAACAAATTTTTGACAAAATTTTCTGTAGAAATAAAATTTTATCAAAATTTTCTGTAGAAATAAAATTTTAAAAAAATTTTCTATAGAAATTTTCTGTAGAAATTAAATTTTGACCAAATTTTCTATAAAAATAACATTTTTACAAAATTTTCCTAAAATTTTGACAAAATTTTCTATAGAAATTAAATTTTGAAAAAATTTTGAAATAGAAATAAAATTTTGACAAAATTTCCATTGCAAAATAAAATTTTGACAAAATTTTCAATAGAAATAAAATTTTGAAAAAATTTTCTATAGAAATAAAATTTAAAAAAAAAAATTTCTAAAGAAACTTTCTATAGAAATAAAATTTTTACAAAATTTTCCTAAAAATTTGACAAAATTTTCTATAGAAATAAAATTTTGACAAAATTTTTTATAGTAATCAAATTTTGACAAAATTTTCTATAGAAATAAAATTTTGACAACATTTTCTATAGAAATAAAATTTTTACAAAATATCCCTTAGAAATAAAATTTTGAAAAAATTTTCTGTAGAAATTAAATTTTGAGAAAATTTTGATATATAAATAAAATTTTGACAAAATTTCCATTGCAAAACAAATTTTTGACAAAATTCTCTATTTCTACAGAACATTTTGATAAAATTTTCTGTAGAAATAAAATTTTGACCAAATTTTCTATAAAAATAAAAGTTTTACAAAATTTTCCTAAAATTTTGACAAAATTTTAATTTAGAAATAGAATTTTTACAAAATTTTCATTGCAAAATAAAATCTTAACAAAATTTTCTGTAGAAATAAAATTTTGACAAAATTTTCTGTAGAAATAAAATTTGGACAAAATTTTCTATAGAAATAAAATTTTGACAACATTTTCTATAGAAATAAAATTTTGACAAAATTTTCTATAAAAAAAAATCTTACAAAATTTTCCTTAGAAATAAAATACCGACCAAATTTTCTATAGAAATTAAATTTTGAGCAAATTTTGATATAGAAATAAAATTTTGACAAAATTTATTTTTATAGAAATAAATTTTTTTAAAAAATTATTTTTATAGAAATAAAATTTTTACAAAATTTATTTTCTACAGAAATAAAATTTTGACAACGTTTTCTATAGAAATAAAATTTTTACAAAATTTTCTATAAAAATAAAATTTTTACAAAATTTTCCTTAGAAATAAAATTTTAAACAAATTTTCTGTAGAAATTAAATTTTGAGCTAATTTTGATATAGAAATAAAATTTTGACAAAATGTCCCTTGCAAAACAGATTTTTGACAAAATTTTCTATAGAAATAAAATTTTCTGTAGAAATCAAATGTTGACCAAATTTTGTATAAAAAAAATTTTACAAAATTTTCTACAGAAAATAAATTTTGACAAAATTTTGAAATAGAAATAAAATTTTGACAAAATTTCCATTGCAAAATAAAATGTTGACAAAATTTTCTATAGAAATAAAATTTTGACAAAATTTTCTGTAGAAATAAAATTTTGACAAAATTTTCCATATAAATAAATTTGTGGCAAAATTTTCTATAAAAATAAAATTTTTACAAAATTTTTTATAGAAAAAAAAAATTGACAAAACTTTCTGTAGAAATAAAAGTTTGACAAAATTTTCTATAGAAATTAAATTTTGAGAAAATTTTGATATAGAAATACAATTTTTACAAAATTTATTTTTGTAGAAATAAAATTTGTACAAAATTTATTTTTTTAGAAATAACATTTTTACAAAATTTATTTTTTATAGAAATAAAATTTGGACAACATTTTCTATAGAAATAAAATTTTTCATTTCAACATTTTCTATAGAAACAAATTTTTAACAAAATTTTGTATATAAATAAAATTTTGACATTTTCTGTAGAAATTAAGTTTTGAGCAAATTTTGATATAGAAATAAAATTTTGTTAAAATTTCCATTGCAAAACAAATTTTTAGCAAAATTTTGTATAGAAATAAAATTTTGACAAAAATTTCTGTAGAAATAAAATTTTGACAAAATTTGACAAAATTTGACAAAATTTTTTTATAGAAATAAAATTTTGACAAAATTTTTTTAGAAATTAAATTTTTAGAAAATTTTGTGGAGAATTAAAATTTTTACAAAATGTATTTTTATAGAAATAATTTCCATTGCAAAACAAAATTTTGACAAATTGTCTATAGATATATTTTATATTGACAAAATGATCCTTAGAAATAAAATTTTGACAAAATTTTCTATAAAAATAAAATTTTTACAAAATTTTCCTTAGAAATAGAATTTTGACAAAATTTTCTATAGAAACACACTTTTTATTTGATATAGAAATAAAATTTTGACAAAATTTTCTTTAGAAATAAAATTTTAACAAAATTTTCTATAGAAATAAAATTATGACAAAATTTTCTATAGAAATAAAATTTTGACAAAATTTTCTATAGAAATAAAATTTTATAATACATAATTTTCGCCATGTTAATAATACATTTTCAATTTTGAATTAAATTTTGTGTAGCCTTTCGATATATAGTATTCATACCACTGTCTCTAGTCAATGAGATGACATAAAAGTAAGATTGATGGCAATTTCTGATGATTCGAAATATTTTTGAAGATTTGACGAATAAATTTTCTGGGACTTCGCCGCCTGTAAGGTACAAAATGGTAACACCTTTTGGGTAGAAGCCGATAAGCAAAAAAAACGACTATCGAATAGAAAATAAATGACTTTTTGACTTTTAACACTGCCGGACATACCCAAAGACATCCATCCACATGAGTGAACACCTTTAAGTTCTATTGATTTTTGGTCCTTTCGTTTAATGCCTTTCAACCTATTTGTCTTGTCGCCTTAAAATAAACAAAAGAATGGATAAAAGATGCTAAAATAGCACCACAAAAACTCCAATAAAAACAAAGAATCAAAATTTCTTTAATAAAACCATAATAACCAGAAAAACGACTTTTTATGTCCTTTGTGTTGGCTACCAATCGATTTCTACCTTTTTCATCCATGAATAAAGAAAGAAATGCAAAAAGAAAATCAATGACAAAAGCATAAAGGTGGCAAATTGACTTTTTGTGCTGAGAGTCAACAAAAACAAAACAAAATAGAAACAAAGAGGGGGAGAGAAGATGCTGAATCACCTCCTGAAATAACAACGAAAGACATCACACAAGAAGATCCTGGCATCCTGTCACCGTTTCTCCATATATAGGACAAATGTAAGCAGATGTTTCTTGTGGTGACCATTGCTAACGCAATTTCCATGAGATTTAAATGGTCCTCTAAACCGGCCCTATAGGAATTATTCCTATGGATTCGGATTTGTGTATAAGAAATCCAATTTAGATAGAGCGTAAGGTGTGCAAACTATTTCAAAGTGTTGTATATGGCAAATTTTGTTACATACACTGAGAAAATATTGTCGTGAGGCCTAAGACCTTCATGTTCTCAAAATACGAATGCGAATTGTCCTTAGCATAGAAGACACATTTCTCTCATATAACGTTTGTTTTTCCTTGTTCAAAAGTTGACAAAATCTTCAATGAAATCGTTTTGTCCTTATAATTAAGTGATTCGACTCAAACATGGGTATATTAATATGATTGGAAATTTCCTTTGACTGAGGTCAACTTGGCATTAATAATTCTAAAAGATTCTTTAAAATTACTGATATCGTCGTTAAATTTGTTGACCTCACTATAAAGCAAAAATGCGTTCAAAAATAAGACTGATATCGTTGTAAAATTTCTATGTTTGAGTTACTAGAAGTTCCCCACAGCTCTATCCCATAAGACCAACAGGTTTTAGAACAGTTTTATATAATAGGACTTTATTATATAAGCTTAATTGTGAGTTTGGTCCAAGTAGCCAAAACATCCTTTTAGTCTTGAATATGAGACACGGGAGGGGTATCTAAATGGATCAATTCTCTCTGTGAGCCAACAACAAAATCTTTGTATAAACGTTGACTTTGTTTCTCCAAACGGGTGCAGTCATATAGAAACCCAAGATCAAATGTGAATAAAAAAGAATAAGAAATAAGACAATTTTGTTAGGATGACAGGAATAGAATTGGATTTATTCTTCGGATTATTCTTGATCTTACCAGTGCGAAAGGTAACTTTGAACAGAACGCATGTAATTCCGTTTTTATTATCGGATGTTGTCTCTTTGGCATGAACGTCAAAAACTTTCGTCAAATATCGATAATATTGATATTAATGGTTTATGGGTAATTGGGAATTATACTTGTTATTAGTGGGAATTCATGAGTTTTAAAATTTGTTTTAAATGAACACGGTTTATGCATTTTGACATAAACAGTCTTTATGTCAACTTCTTTTCTCTTCTTTAAAATATGTTCTTTCCAATTAAGTTTTTTGTCCATATGAAGACCGAGATATTTTACACTATTCGACTTAGGAATAGGGACTCCATTAAGTGTTATTGGTTTATGCAATTCATGTCTTAGGGTAAATGTTACATTGGTAGGTTTTTCTGGATTCACTTTTATGTTCCACTTTGCAAACCAAGTCTGCAGATTGTTTAACTGTCGCTGAACTGCTCTAGCTGCTACGAATTCATTAGAACTTGATGACAATACAGCGGTGTCATCCGCATAGGTGGCCAAAGTAATATCCCTATTTACGGGCATATCAGAAGTGAAAATATTATACAGAATAGGAGCCATTACACTACCCTGGGGTACACCTGATCCAATTCTTCCTATCTCTGATTGATCATCATTTACAGATACATAAAACGATCTATTACTTAAGTATGATTTAATAAGTAAGTAATATGGCGTTGGAACAATATTTTTTACTTTAAATAATAACCCTTCGTGCCAGACCCGATCAAATGCTTGTTTGATATCTAAAAACACAGCTGAACAGAACAATTTTCTTTCGAGAGAATCACGTATAACATTAACAATTCTGTGACATTGCTCCGGAGTACCATGTTTGTTCCTAAATCCAAACTGATGTTCGCGAATTATATTTCTCTTGTCAAGTATTGGGATCAGTCTCTTTAGAAAAAGCTTCTCGAATATTTTTGAGAGAATGTATAACAAGCTTATAGGTCGGTAAGAACTTAACAGATTTTCAGGATTCCTTGGCTTTAGAACCATAATAATATTGGCATGCTTCCACTGTGAAGGAAAATATGATAATCTTATGTGAAGGAAAATATGATAATCTTGAATTAAACAACGTTGTAAGAAAAATGTGTCCTTTTTTGGGCAAACTTTTTAACGCTTTGGCAGATATGTTGTCATACCCAGGTGATTTTTTGTTATTTAACTTCTTTATTTCTTCTCGAACTTCTTGGACTGAAAACGCTTTAATTGGTAAATCCATTTGACAAGGACTATCAATGAAGTCTAGAGTCTTATTCATATCGTCATTGGCACAGGTAGTGAATGGTGTGAAAATATCTTCTAGATAGACTTTGTAGGCCTCAGCCACTGTTTTGTCAGATCTGCACCAAGTTCCATCGGCCGAATCTTATGAACCTTTCACCATGGATTGCGAAAAAACTTCTACGAAAGACTGTCATCCACAATCGAATTACTTGGACTGTGGTAATGCTTGCCGATGACAAGGTATCTTCTAAATTGTAAGTTAGTCCACACAGGGTATATATTAGACAAAAAGGGCCGATTAAATACTTATATAATTCAGTTCTTGATCGGTATATATATAGGGGAGTCTAGAAATAATAACGAACCGATATGAACTGCTGCGTGGTAATTAGAGAGCAAGATGTGAAATACGGGATTCGCCTTATGTGGGGGCTATAAACAATTATGGACCGATATGGATTAATTATAAGTGTCCATATAACACAACATACAAAATTTCAACTAAATCGGATGAAATTTGCTGCTCCAAGAGGCTCCGGAAGTTAAATCTGGGGATCGGTTTATATGGGGACTATATATAATTATTGACCGAAATGAAGAAATTTTTGTATGCTTGTTAAAGACCATATATCAACACTACGTACCAACTTTCAACCGGATCGGATGAAATTTGCTCCACCAAGAGGCTCCGGAGGCATGGGAGGTATATACAATTATAGGCCGATTTGAACCAATTTTTGTGTGGATACTAGAGGCCATAAATAAACACCATGTACCGAATTTCAACCGCATCGGATGAATTTTGCTTCTCTAAAAGGTTCCGAACGTCAAATCTGGGTACAGACTTATATGGGGGCTATATATAATTATGGACCGATATGGACTAATTTTTGCATGGTTGTTAGTGTCCATATAGTTATTCGAAACAAAATTTTAACTGAATCGGATGAAATTTGCTCCTCCAAGAGGCTTCTAAACCAAATCCGGGGATCGGTTTATATGGGGGCTATATATGATTATGGACCGATATGTACAAATTTTAGATCATATACTAACACCACGTACCAAATTTCAACCGGATCGGATGAATTTTGCTTCTCTAAATGGGTTCGGACATCAAATCTGAGGACCGTTTTATATGGGGGCTACACATAATTAAGGAACAATATGGACCAATTTTTGGCATGGTTATTAAAGACCATATACTAACACCACGTACCAAATTTCAACCAGATCGCATGAATTTTGCTTTTCCAAAAGGCACCGGAGGTCACATCTGGGGATCGGTTTCTATGGGGGCTATATATAATTATGGACCAATATGGATAAATTTGTGCATGGTTGTTAGAGACTAACATATACTAACACCACATACCAAATCTCCACCGGATCGGACAAATTTTGCTACTCCAGGAGGCTCCAGAGATCAAATATGGGGATCAGTTTATATGAGGGCTACATAGAATTATAAACCGATATGGACCAATGTTTGCATGGTTGTTAGAGATCATATACTTACACCACGTACCGAGTTTCATTCGGATCGAATGAAGTTTGCTCCTCCAAGATGCTCCGGAGGTCAAATCTGAGGATCGGTTTATATGGAAGCTATATATAATTTTGGATCGTTAAGGACCAATTCGTACATGGTTATTAGAGACCATATGCCAACACCAAGTACCAAATTTCAAACGGATCGGATGAAATTTGCTTCTCTAAGAGGCTCCGCAAGCCAAATCTGGGGGTCGGTTTATATAAGGGCTATACGTAGGTTGGGTTAAAGTGGCAGCCCGATTAAGATTCAGGCTCACTTAGACTATTCAGTCCATTGTGATACCACATTAACTAAAAGTACCTATTACATATGGACACTTCTAGTTTTAGCCGCTGAACCTTCTCGATTACTTTCTTCTGTTTAACCAACCACATTGTTCCAAAAACATTAGCAGACTGCTTAAGTTAACGTTTTCCAGATCCGCCAGTAATCTGAAGCTATATGCCCCTAAAATTTGCTTACGCCTTACACAAAATGCAGGACACTCACCCAAGAGTTGTTTTATTGATTCCTTTTCCTATAGGGCTATACGTAAAAGTGGTCCAATATGGCCCATTTGCAATACAATCCGACCTACATCAAGAACAACTGCTTATGCCAAGTTTCAAGTCAATAGTTAATTCGTTAGGAAGTTTGCGTGATTTCAACAGATGTACGTACGGACGTGGCTAGATCAACTCAGAATTTCACCTCGACCCAGAATATATGTTATATACTTTATGGGGTCTTAAAGCAATATTTCGATGTGTTACAAACGGAATGACAAAGTTAATATACTCGTCATCCTATGGTGGAGGGTATAAAGAGGCGGTTTAAATAGAGGTGTCTGTAAATAAGTATGAATCGATTTGAACCAATTTTCGCATTGGAATTAGAGAGCTAGATTTCAATCGGATCAGATGAAATTTGTTCCTCAATGTCACTAAATCAAATCTGTGGAGGAGGGTCAGTTTGTATAGGGGCTATATATAATTATGGACCACTATGGACCAATGTTTCTCGGTTGTTAGTGATCATATACTGACATCACATACCAAATTTCAAGCCGGACCGTAAAATCTGGGGATCGTATTCAAATTGGGGAATCGGTAGATACACCTAAAATTGATACCTAAAATTGGTCCGATATGGCCCATTTCCAATACCATCTGACCTCCATCTACAACAATTGCTTGTACCAAGTTTCACATCGAGATTTCAACAGACGTATGGACGGACATCGCTAGATAGTCTAAGAATTTCATCACGGCCCAGTATATATACTTTATGAGATCTGAGACCATTATTTCTATATGTTATAAACAGAATGACAAATTTAGTTAATCCTATGTTGGAGGATATAAAAAATGAAAATCATACAACGATTTGATTTTTATTTTTGGTAGCTAAAAAGTCATCTGTCATCCTAATTTCTGGAACCGAATTATGCAATGTCTCCATCATTAAGCATACATTAGTCTTCGAATCTCCAAAATACACCTTTTGCACCAACTATAACCGACAAGATTGTACTCGTATTTGCATTGTTCCAGCTCATCCAGACACCAACTGCACATGTCCATCATTAAAAGTTCAGTTGATATTGTTCAACATTAATCCTTTAATTATCGTAAAGCTTATTTCCAACGTTGTCTTCATTAAACGGCCCAAACCATTGAGTTGTCCAACAGAAAGTACTCATCCAGAGATATCGTTCTTGTTTCTGCCTTATGACCAAAGAGGAAAACATACCAGACAACCATACTGACCATATTGTATCTTTATTAAATTTTATTGTCTGACATTTACCGCCGGAGCTATTGGTGAAGTCGGTTGTGGCAAATGTAACATCAACATGCAATGGCCATTAAGGGCCACGTTGTCTCTTCGACCAGACACAGACGCAATTTCAACGAAATAAACCATAAAGGTATTCTACCGTTTACCGGTAAAGGAATAAAAATCCTTACAATTATTTGTTAATCCACCACAGAATCCACCTGCCCTATTAACCAACAAAGGAAAGAATACTGATTTCAGTTAATAGCTTCTTTCAACTCTCCCTCACTATATCAGTCTTCTTGGGCTTCTTGGGCACTTGCCATGGATTCTGCTACAACCTCCTTAAACAGAGTATCAATGATGTTTTTATTCGTTGTGAAATATGACCGTTGTCATATTAGCTTCGACATACACTGAAAAACTATGTAAGAAACTATATAAAGAATAATTTAGTTAAGTCTTAGGAAATATCGGTGTCAGACCTCTCAGAATTTTGTGGTGAAATTCTTATTTCAACCGTCGAACGGAACGGACGTGTTTTTTAATAGCGGATAAAATCATCGTAATAAGTACCTACTACGAATTTCAAGTGTGGTGGGATATTAGGCCACCAAGCAGAGAAATTCAAAGACATCCACTGGGTTGCTAACTTCAGGGCCCAGTGGACGAGTATCGACTGGAGTTATAGATTTGGGCAATGACCAAGAGTTAGGCCCAATTAGTCGACCTGTAGACGGGTCGACAGGTGGCGACAATATGACAAGTCGGACCTTTTCCAAGGTAACGGCATCAAAAGGAGGTAATCCCTCACGAAAGAGATTCAAAGAACGCAGAAATGCTTTGTTTATCCTAAAGAAATTAGGATCAGTCGACCCAAGCACGTTGTCGGCTAAACAAAGCGATTCCTTAAAATGGGCTCAAGGAATTCTTGAGGCTGGAAAAAGGGAACGATCACCGGATGAGCTGCCATCCTCCAAAAGGGATCAACGATCGTTTGCCTCAGTTGCTAAAGACAGCCTTGTGATGGCTATCATTAATAAAGGAGCATTGGACGGTATGGTTCCAAAGCAAAAATGGGGGTGAAATTGAGAATGCTTTGTCTGGCGTCTACTCACAGGTGCTGGAAAAGTTTCCCGGCCCAGATCCTCGACACCAAGAGGCTGGTTGGTATCAAGGACGATTTAAGCTAGTCGCATTTGAGGACCAGAGGTCTATAGAATGTTTTAAAGCTGCTCTGATACTAATTGGTGAAGTTTGGGAAGGAGCTGCTCTAGAGTTAGTCGAGAAGAAAGACATACCGGCTAGACCAAGAGCACATGCGTGGATACCTGCAAACCCTCCTGACCCTGAATCTATTTTAAATAGACTGAAACAATGCAATCCAGATCTTCCAACAGCTGATTGGAAGGTTGGCCGTTTGGATGAAGTGGATGGGCCAAGACGGCATGCAGTGTTTATATTGAACACTCAGTCTTTGCCACATCTAGCAAAGTCCCAGGGCCGTGTATGTTATGGCTTTCATTATATCCAAATGAAGGTGTATAAAAACGATCAGCTAAAGGATTCAGAAATGGACAAGCCTCTGTCTGAATCAGAAGTAAGCGGATCCTCTTGCGAAGTCGAGGGGGATACCAAGACATTTGAAGACATGGATAGATACCGTATGCGTGAGGAGGCTTCTACTGCCTCAGAACTCACCAAAGTTGAACCTATGGTTATTACGAGAGTCACCGATATCTCTGAAGAGGACATTCTTGATGACTCGATTGAAGCGGCTGATGTGACGGTTGTTGAAAATCTCGATGGTCCTACGGATCCTCCAGATAAATCTTCATCATTGTAAGGCTGCATGTGCTGCCTTAAAAGTTCTCCTGATGAAAGGGGACATAGATATAGTTCTTATTCAAGAACCATATGTTTATAAAAACAAAATATGTGAATTAAGTACTCCGGGGTTCAAACTATTACAGTATAGTGGTAATGATGTAAATCGAGCCTGTATAATTGCTAAAAACGAGCTCAACTTGTTTCTGCTTCCTTCAATGTGCAATACAGACACTGTCGTTGCCAGTTTAGAAATAGCCAAATGCAAATATTGGGTATCTTCGGTCTACATGGGACATGACAGGGAGATGCCTCCATATGCCGTTAAGACCTTAGTGGAGGAGTCACGGAAAACAAAGACGAAACTCATTATGGGATGCGATGCGAATGCACATCATAGTATATGGGGAAGTAGTGATACTAATGCAAGGGGAGAGTCGCTAATAGAGTTTATTTTGCGTACTAATCTGGTAGTTTGCAACAAGGGAGATGTCCCAACCTTTGTCACTAAAAACAGGCAAGAGGTTTTGGACATCACCTTGGCCTCGCAAGAACTGAATGAAATGATATCTGAGTGGCATGTTTTAAGTGAACACAGCTTCTCAGATCATCGCTACATCAGTTTCAAATTTGATGTTCATACCACCAAGACCATATTTCCGCCAAATGCAAGGAAAGCTGACTGGAATAGGTATAGGGAATCGTTCAATATGATGATACCGGAAATACCAGAGACAAATATGAGAAATGTGCAAGATATCGAATACGCAGTGGAGCGGATTACTAAGGCCTTCAACATCTCACTGAAAGCTGCATGCCCTAGAGGAAAGCCAAGGGGGAAACATCGACCACCATGGTGGTCTACGGAATTAAGTAATATGAGGAAATCCTGCAGGAAGATCTTTAACAAGGCAAAGTCCACCAGAGCTTCTGAGGACTGGGACGCTTACAAGAAGAATCTGAGAGGATACAAGCGAGAACTGAGAAAGGCTCAGCATAACTCTTGGAATGCTTACTGCAGCAGTATTGAGAATACGTCCGAGGCTTCCAGACTACGGAAGGTTCTAGCATCCACCAACTCCGCTCCAGGTTTCATTAAAACATCGGAGGGCAATTGGACAACGTCCAGTGAGGAGACGCTGGAGTTACTATTGGACACACATTTTCCTGGAAATCAGACGGTTGAACCATGTACTGGCGGTGCCACAGTTGCTCAGCGGTCGTTTCCTGTCGAGGAAATTGTATCGGAAACTAGAATAAGATGGGCGCTAAATAGCTTTGGACCATTCAAATCCCCTGGACCTGATGGAATTACTCCGGCGGAGTTACAAGCTGTAACTGACAAAATTATCCCCTGGTTGTCGGTGATATATAAAGGATGTATCAACTTATCATATATCCCAGGGAAGTGGAGGGAAACAAAAGTCGTCTTCATACCTAAAGCGGGAAAAGCCTCTCACTCGAGGGCGAAGGATTTCCGACCAATCAGCTTATCCTCATTCCTACTTAAGACTCTGGAGAGGATGATAGATATTTATCTTAGAACTAGCATCGATTCAAGTTTGTTCTCGAAACGACAGCATGCATACTCGAAGGGCAGGTCTACTGAGACCGCACTACATGAACTAGTCAGCTTTATTGAAAGCTCACTATCTGTCAAAGAATACACAATCGTGGCGTTTCTAGACATCGAAGGGGCGTTCAATAATGTCCATCCGAGCTCGATATTAAATGGACTGACAACTCTGAATGTTGATCCATGTATACTCAGGCTTTTAGACGAACTGCTAATGAAGAGACGTATTTCAGCCACACTGGGACAAGCAAACATACAAAAGTATGTGAACAGAGGCACTCCCCAAGGAGGAGTTCTATCACCTCTTCTTTGGAATGTTGCTATAAATAGCCTTCTGGTTACTCTAGAAAAAGAAAGGATAAAAGTGGTGGCATACGCAGATGATGTAGCTCTGGCAGTCAGGGGAAAATTCCCATCCACAATCAGAGATATTATTCAGAGGGCCCTCCGGATGACTGAAAAATGGGCGAAAGACAATGGTCTTGGGGTAAATCCCGCAAAGACAGAATTAGTCATGTACTGCAAAGATCGCAAAACTCCCACGGTTAGGCCTATTTCCTTAGGGGGTATTGAAATTCCCTTTGGTGATTGTGCAAAGTACCTTGGCGTTATTTTGGACAGGAAGCTGAACTTTAAGCTTAATATTGAAGAAAGGGCGAGGAAGGCAACTGTAGCTTTGTACTCGTGCAAATAGGCAATAGGAAAAAAGTGGGGACTAAAACCAAAAATTGTGCATTGGCTATACACGGCAGTGGTTAGACCTATAATGCTATATGGTGTTGTCGTCTGGTGGCCGGCACTTCAGAAACCGACTGGTTTAGATAAAGTTCAGCGTATGGCGTGTTTGTGTATTTCAGGCGCATTCAGCAAGACAGGAACAAATTCCCTTAATGTCATGCTGCATCTATTGCCTTTAGACATTTTGGCCAAACAGTCAGCTGCAACAACGGCTGTGCGGTTGCGCGAACTATCGCTGTGGTCGGAAAAAGGTTACGGTCACAGTTCTGTCCTCAAAACAATGTCAGATGTGCCTAACGTAGTGGATTACACTTTGGCGAGTCCACTTTTCGACAAAAAGTTTGAGACTCTAATCCCCAACAGTGAGGCGTGGTGCACACAGACCCCGGGGAATAAAGAATATATAGATTTCTACATTGATGGCTCCAAATTGGATGGACAAGTGGGTTTCGGAGTATATTCTAATGATTTGGAACTTCAAATAGCGAAAAGATTTCCTAATCACTGTAGTGTTTTTCAGGCTGAAATATTAGCAATAAGAGAGGTGGCGAATTGGCTGAGAAGTAATGTTCCAAAAAATGTGGGCATTAATATATACTCAGACAGTCAACCTGCAATAAAATCCTTGGACTCTGTGTTCCTCAACTCGAAAACGGCCATCGATTGCCGCAAATCTCTCAATGAGATGGCTGAGCAGTACAATATGCACCTAATATGGGTGCCTGGCCATAGGAACATACCGGGGAACTGCGAAGCCGATGAGTTGGCAAGGCTAGGGACTACCTTACATATTCCAGGGGAACTAGAATTTGTTGGTATGCCCCTAGCTACCTGCAAGCTCATGCTGCGTGAGAAGGCTGTTATGATGGCAAATGTTCGATGGGAGAACTGCAAGGGTTGTAACGACACCAAGCAAATATGGCCCCATTTCAACTTAAACCGCACACTAGATATGCTAATGTTCTCGAGTCGTCAGATATCACTCCTGATATCTGCTATAACGGGTCGCTGCCTGATAGGAGATTTTGCAAAAACTATTGGCGCGAAGTATAATGACTATTGTATGAGCTGTCATGATGCGGAGGAAAAAGAATCAATTAAACACCTCTTGTGTGAGTGTCCTGCATTTTGTGTAAAGCGCAAGCAACTTTTAGGAGCATATAGCTTCAGATTACTGGCGGATCTGGAAAACGTTAACTTAAGCAGTCTGCTAATGTTTTTGGAACAATCTGGTTGGTTCAACAAAGAAAAATAATCAAGAAGGTTCAGCGGTTAAAACTAGAAGTGCCCATATGTAATAGGTACTTTTAGTTAATGTGGTATCACAATGGACTGAATAGTCTAAGTGAGCCTGAATCTTAATCGGGCTGCCACTTTAACCTAACCTAACCTGTGAAATTTTGTGTCGTTTAAACGGTGTCCGTCCGTCTGTTGGTTGAAGTCACACTAACTATCGAACAAAATCTATTGATTTCGGGTTGAAACCAAGGTTGCCACTAGTACCAAAAACAATCTACCAAAATTTTAAGAAAATTTTAGCAAAAGTTCAGTAATTACTTCTACAAAAAGAGAGAACTTACACATAATTAAAACTTTTAAAAATAGTGAATTTATAGACATTTTTTTCCAAATTTTATTTCTATAGAAAATTTTGTCAAACATTTATTTCTCTAGAACATTTTGTGAACATTTTATTTCTATAGAACATTTTGCTTTTTTAGAGAATTTTGTGAAAATTTTATTTCTATAGAAAATTTTGTCAAAATTTTATTTCTATAGAGAATTTTGTGAAAATTTTATTTCTATAGAAAACTTTTGCCAAAATTTTATTTCTATAGAAAATTTTGTCAAAATTTTATTTCTATAGAAAATTTTGTCAACATTTTATTTCTATAGAAAATTTTGTCAAAATTTTATTTCTATAGAAAATTTTGTCAAAATTTTATTTCTATAGAAAATTTTGTCAACATTTTATTTCTATAGAAAATTTTGTCAACATTTTATTTCTATAGAAAATTTTGTCAAAATTTTATTTCTATAGACAATTTTGTCAAAATTTTTTTTTCTATAGAAAATTTTGTCAAAATTTTATTTCTATAGAAAATTTTGTCAAAATTTTATTTCTATAGACAATTTTGTCAACATTTTTTTTTATAGAAAATTTTGTCAAAATTCTATTTCTATAGAAAATTTTGTCAAAATTTTATTTCTATAGACAATTTTGTCAAAATTTTTTTTCTATAGAAAATTTTGTCAAAATGTTATTTTTATAGAAAATTTTGGAAAAATTTTATTTCTTTAACTTTACAATTATTATTCGAGCTTAATGGACAATTTTAGACGTTAATTGCCTGTTTCGGTATCAGGCTAACATGAAAAATAATAAAATTTTATTTCTATAGAAAATTGTGTCATTTCTATAGAAAATTTTGTCAAAATTTTTTTTCTGTAGAAAATTTTGTAAAAATTTTATTTCTGTAGAAAATTTTGTAAAAATTTTATTTCTGTAGAACATTTTGTAAAAATTTTATCTCTATATAGAAAATTTTGTCAAAATTTTATTTCTATGGAAAATTTTGTCAAAATTTTATTTCTATAGAAAATTTTGTCAAAATTTTATTTCAATAGAAAATTTTGTCAACATTTTATTTCTATAGAAAATTTTGTCAATATTTTATTTCTATAGAAAATTTTGTCAACATTTTATTTCTATAGAAAATTTTGTCAAAATTTTATTTCTATAGTAAATTTCGTCAAAATTTTATTTCTATAGAAAATTTGTCAAAATTTTATTTCTATATTTATTATTTATTTCCATAGAAAATTTTGTCAAAAGGTTATTTCTATAGAAAATTTTGTCAAAATTTTATTTCTTTAATTTTACAATTATTATTCGAGCTTAATGGACAATTTAAGACGTTAATTGCCTGTTTCGGTATCAGGCTAACATGAAAAATAATAAAATTTTATTTCTATAGAAAATTTTGTCAAAATTTAAATTCTATAGACAATTTTGTCAAAATTTGATTTCTATAGAAAATTTTGTCAAAATTTTATTCCTATAGAAAATTTTGTCAAAATTTTATTTCTATAAAAAATTTTGTCTAAATTTTACTTATATAGACAATTTTGTCTAAATTTTATTTCTATAGACAGTTTTGTCAAAATTATATTTCTATTGAAAATTTTGTGAAAACTTTATTTCTATAGAAAATTTGTCAAAATTTTATTTCTATAGAAAATTTTGTCAAAATTTTATTTCTATAGAAAATTTTGTCAAAATTTTATTTCTATAGAAAATTTTGTCAACATTTTATTTCTATAGAAAATTTTGTCAAAATTTTATTTCTATACAAAATTTTGTCAAAATTTTATAACTATAGAAAATTTTGTCAAAATTTTATTTCTGTTGAAAATTTTGTCAAAATTGTATTTCTATAGGAAATTTTGTCAAAATTTTATTTCAATAGAAAATTTTGTCAAAATGTTGTTTCTATAGAAAATTTTGTCAACATTTTATTTCTATAGAAAATATTTTCAAAATGTTATTCCTATAGAAAATTTTGTCAAAATTTTATTTCTATAGAAAAATTTTTCAAAATTTTATTTCTATAGAAAATTTTGTCAAAATTTTATTGAAATATGGGGGTCGCTTTATATGGGAGCTATATACAATTATGAACACGGGTCTACTAAGAATGGCAGATTTTTTTACTGTTTGGTAGAATTCATGATGTTTTGGAAGATTTTGCAATATTCCTCTCCAACTCTCCAACTTTTTGTGTTAAGTTTCAAGTCGATAGCTTGTTTCGTTCGGAAGTTAGCGTGACTTCAACAGTTGGACGGACATGCTTAGATCGACTCAGAATTCCACCACGACCCAGAATATATATACTTTATGGGGTCTTAGAGCAATATTTCGATGTATTACAAACGGAATGACAAAGTTAATATACCCCCCATCCTATGGTGGAGGGTATAATAACGTAGGATGGACCTGAAAAAGTTGTTTGCTCTCGAAATTATCTTGAGTACTTTGAAGCTAAGCTGTGACCACCTTAAAATTTATGTCCTTAAAAGAGTTTCTTGCATACGATTCATGGTGGAGGTACATAAGATTCAGACCCACCAAGTTCTCGTGGAATCTCAATGGAAAGCTTGTTTCAATTTTCCTTTGCTATTCAACAAATAATTGAACCTACTTTAAGTTTCTCCAAACGAGATTGTTGACTTTTTTTATGAACATAGTTAAATTAAAGAAATGTTATCCTATCGAATCTAAGACTGTATGCGTCCACCATCGGACGATTCTATGGCATAGGTATAACAGAGTACAGAGCCTAGGGTCAATGCTGAGAGTATTGGAGGTCATAGCTATTTTGCTATGATTTGGTGTGAAGGCCATGATGGCTGGTCGTTTTGGGGTTGCCTCAAATATGACTACAATTTGCGTTTGCACCTGTAAACAATTGTGAAATTACCCTAAAGTATGTCTTAAACACAACATTAAGGGCAAATATCCCGTCCAGTCTGTGTGGCTGTTCCTTGGTTGGTTGCCTCTTTCATGTGACCCCTCTGCATAATGATAATAATACAATTTTTGCGTGTGCTCTTTTTTTTTAAACATCCTCCATAGGATGGGGGTATACTAACTTAATCCATCCATTTGTAACACTGGAAATGTTGGTCTCATTGACACAGTTGCACTCGAATCAAAAAAGTCTGCCAACATTTTAGGAAAATAAATGAAAACTGTTATTTTGCAGTTTTCGCTTTCTAAAGAAAATTTTGTCAAAATTTTATTTCTATAGCAAATTTTGGCAAAATTTTATTTCTATAAAAAATTTTAACAAAATTTCATTTCTATAGAAAATTTTGTCAAAATTTTATTTCGATAGAAAATTTTCTCAAAAGTTTATTTCTATAGAAAATTTTATCAAAATTAATTTTCGATAGAAAAATTTGTCAAAATGTTATTTCTACACTAATAGAAAAAGTTTCGTTATATTAACGAAATGTGTCGTTAAAAGTCAGCCAATGAAACAAATTCGTTAATACAACGATTTTTTTCGTTAATATAACGAATTTTCTGCAAATCAACGTAACGTTTCGTACTATTAACGACATTTTCATTGTATTAATGAAAACGTTTCGTTATATCAATGAAAACTTTTCGTTGGCTGACTTTTAATGAAATTTTCTTTGTGTGTATAGATCCTTTTTTTTTCAAAATTTTATTTGTATAGAAACTTTTGTCAAAATTTTTTTTTCCATAGAAAACTTTGTCAAAACTTTGTCACAATTTTATGTCTACAAAAAATTTTATGAAAATTATTTTTCTAAAAATATTTTTGAGTGCTGTTGACCTATTTTATGTTTATTCTGATTATTAATTTTGTTCGGCTTGAGGTCATAGAAACAATCGATTATTGATTTGTTTTAATATTTATTTCCAATATTTCGGTTAGTGCCACTAACCATCTTCTGGGATTTTGTATGTGAGTTCGTGTGATGCTGTTCGTTCTGCATGTCACCGTATTTTCGTTCTGCAAGTCACCGTATTGTCGATAGAAAAATTTGTCAACATATTATTTCTATAGAAAATTTTGTCAAAATTTTATTTCTATAGAAAATTTGTCAAAATTTTATTTCTACACAGAAAAAAAGAATGTCGTAAGACTGATGCTAAATGAACTAATATTTATTGCAAAAAATTTATATTGTTTTAGTTTATATTTAAAATTTTGTAAGAAATTTTCCCCAGCTCAACGATTTTTTATTTATTCCAAGTATGTCTCAAAAAATTTATGAACTAAATGGCAGTAAAATTCCAATGGCATACAAATTAGTTCAATTCTAACTAAAACAGAAGAAGTTTTTCGTACACTTCTCAAACATTGTAAAAATGAAATACAGCGTGGTTAAAATGGGAATGATCCGGCGCCTAAGATTTTTTCTTTATTTTTAGTTCATTTTTTTCTTTTCGAGAAAGATGAATTTCGTAAATGGCAATTAAAAATCCAAACATGTCGGAATTTTTCGTTAGTTTAATGAATCTCAACATTTGGAATACAATTTAGTTCAATTTTCGCACGAGATAGTTCATTTTTCCCATAATGTTACTTTTTTTTCTGTGTATAGAAATTTTGTCAAAATTTTATTTCTATAGAAAATTTTGTCAAAATTTTATTTCTATAGAAAATTTTGTCAAAATTTTATTTCTATAGAAAATTTTGTCAAAATTTTATTTCTATAGAAAATTTTGTCAACATTTTATTTCTATAGAAAATTTTGTCAAAATTTTATTTCTATAGAAATTTTTGTCGAAATGATATTCCTATAGAAAATTTTGTGAAAATTTTATTTCTATAGAAATTTTTGTCAAAATCCCTGATGGAAGGAACATACACTTCAGCCTAGCCGAACTTTCCACCGTACATACTGGTTTTTGTTGACTTTGCTTTTAGCTGAGTAGCTTAACTCCCAAATAATGAACTCTGGAGGAGCAACAACATTTGCGTGAACATGTTCACCAGTTCCACTTTAAATTCATAAACAGACATAAACAGCCATAATTGGACAATGATGTTTTGCATTATCCCATGGACCATTATTATGGTGGCAGATGACGCCTAACTTGATGTGTGGGGAGATATTCACTTGCTTGCCTTGCTATATTCTAAAGACTGTGATAAGACGCTGATGTTCATTCAATGTTTACTGGTGGCTATTTGCCACCAGTAATTATTATTGTAATGTTGACTATATAATCTACAAATGTTTTAATTAAATGCTGGACCCATGGTGCTATTTAATACGTTTGGATTAAATTTTTGCATAAATTAATACTGCTAATATCCCAAAAAATATGCTTTAGAAAATTATGCCATACTCTGTTAATCGACCACTGTTTGGCTGGTTCTTTACCATAGGATTTGGATTTGTGTGGAGGAACTAAGTATATTTTAATTAAATATGAATACATAAATTTACAAAACAATATCAAAATCTACGAAAAGTTTGAGATACATTTACCACACACACTGAAGAGTATACAGTGAAACCTCTCAGAAGTGGTCACCAAAAATGTTGTCCACATTTTTGAGGAATATACCTATGAGAGGTTACTTTTAATGCACAGAAAAAAATTTCCGTAGTTAAACTAACGCTAAATTTATCTTATTTTTATTGGAAAAAATTTATTTGCTTGTAGTTAAATTTTATTATTTTTATCGAAATTTTCCACATCTTAATGAAATCTTAGTTTTTTTAAGTATGTCTCAAAAATTTTATGAACTAAACGTGAGTATAAAGTTCAATGACCGTACACATAAGTTCAATATGAACTAAAGCAAAAGAAGATTTTCGTACGATTCCCAAAAATAGTAAGAATGAACTACTGCATGGTTAAAATGGTCATGATTTGACAAACATTCTTTTCCTCTGTTGGTTAAGCTACTCTTGTAGTTTAGTCAATGTATGGTTTTAAGCTGAAATAAAAAAACGACAACAATGCTTAAAGAACAAAACCAACAATAACAAAACAAAACAAATGGAAAAAGAAGAGGAGGCACGCTCAAAATAAACCCAGCCATGTGAATTCAAATCGATGATTTGACAGTGGCATAGGAAAAGAGATATGTTTGTTTCGAATTTATTTGGCATAAGCCGGCTATCAATGTAAAACCTTTTTTCGGAGGGTTCAAGTGTGGTTTTTGTTGGGTTTAATAAACTGCCTGAATTTATTCTGATAATTGGTTGATAGTTTTGCTGCAAGTAGAGGATGCTGATGAGGAATGTGGTAATTCCGAAACGTGCGTCCATCCAACCATCTTGCAGTCTATATGGCTTTGCCCAAATAAATTTGACAAACATTCTTTTCCTCTGTTGGTTAAGCTACTCTTGTAGTTTAGTCAATGTATGGTTTTAAGCTGAAATAAAAAAACGACAACAATGCTTAAAGAACAAAACCAACAATAACAAAACAAAACAAATGAAAAAAGAAGAGGAGGCACGCTCAAAATAAACCCAGCCATGTGAATTCAAATCGATGATTTGACAGTGGCATAGGAAAAGAGATATGTTTGTTTCGAATTTATTTGGCATAAGCCGGCTATCAATGTAAAACCTTTTTTCGGAGGGTTCAAGTGTGGTTTTTGTTGGGTTTAAAAAACTGCCTGAATTTATTCTGATAATTGGTTGATAGTTTTGCTGCAAGTAGAGGATGCTGATGAGGAATGTGGTAATTCCGAAACGTGCGTCCATCCAACCATCTTGCAGTCTATAGGGCTTTGCCCAAATAAATTTGACAAACATTCTTTTCCTCTGTTGGTTAAGCTACTCTTGTAGTTTAGTCAATGTATGGTTTTAAGCTGAAATAAAAAAACGACAACAATGCTTAAAGAACAAAACCAACAATAACAAAACAAAACAAATGGTAAAATTTTATTTCTATAGAAAATTTTTTTCAAAATTTTATTTCTATGAACAATTTTGTCAAAATTTTGTTTTATTGAAAATTTTAACAACATATATTTATACCCTGCTCCACACTGTGGAACAGGGTATTATAAGTTAGTGCATATGTTTGCAACACCCAGAAGGAGACGAGATAGACACATGGTGTCTTTGGCAAAAATGCTCAGGGTGGGCTCTTGAGTCGATATAGCGATGTCCGTCTGTCCGTCTGTCCGTGAACACATTTTTGCAATCAAAGTCTAGGTCGCAGTTTTAGTCCAATCGACTTCAAATTTGGCACAAGTATGTGTTTTGCCTCAGAATAGATCCCTATTGATTTTGGAAGAAATCGGTTCAGATTTAGATATAGCTCCCATATATATCTTTCGCCCGATATGGACTAATACGGTCCCAGAAGCCAGAGTTTTACCCCAATTTATTTGAAATTTTGCACAGGGAGTAGAATTAGCATTGTAGCTATGCGTGCCAAATTTGGATGACATCGGTTCAGATTTAGATATAGCTCCCATATATAGCTTTCGCCCGATTTACACTTATATGAGCACAGAGGCCAATTTTTTACTCCGATTTAGTTGAAATTTTGCGCAGGGAGTAGAATTAGCATTGTAGCTATGCGTGCCAAATTTGGTTGAAATCAGTTCAGATTTAGATATAGCTCCAATATATATGTTATTCTGATTTCGACAAAAATGGTCAGAATACCAACATTTTCCTTGTAAAATCGCCACTGCTTAGTCGAAAAGTTGTAAAAATGACTCTAATTTTCCTAAACTTCCAATACATGCATATCGAGCGATAAATGATAAATAAACTTTTGCGAAGTTTCCTTAAAATTGCTTCAGATTTAAACGTTTCCCATATTTTTTACTAACATTGTGTTCCACCCTAGTGCAATAACCGACTTAAATTTTGACTCTATAGATTTTGTAGAAGTCTATCAAATTCTTCCAGATCGAGTGATATTTAAATGTATGTATTTGGGATAAACCTTTATATAGACCCCAACACATTTGACGGATGTGATATGGTATCGAACATGTGGATTTACAAAGTGGAGCAGGGTATAATATAGTCGGCACCGCCCGACTTTAGACTTTCCTTACTTGTTTTTTACTATTTTTTTTTTTGTTTTTTGAAAAATTTATTTCTATAAAAATTTTGTCGAAATTTTAGAAAACTGTTGTTAAAATTTTATTTCCATAGAAAATTTTGTCAAAATTTTATTTCTATAGAAAATTTTGTCACAATTTTATTTCTATAGAAAATTTTGTCAAAATTTTATTTCTATAGAAAATTTTGTCAAAATTTTATTTCTATAGAAAATTTTGTCAAAATTATATTTCTATAGAAAATTTTGTCAAAATTTTATTTCTATAGAAAATTTTGTCAAAATTTAATTTTAATAGCAAAATTTTGTGAAAATTTTATTTCTATAGAAAATGTTGGGCACATTTTATTTCCATAGAAAATTTTGTCAAAATTACATTTTAATAGCAAAGTTTTGTCAAAATTTTATTTCTATAGAAAATTTTGTCAAAATTATATTTCTATAGAAAATTTTGTCATACATTTATTTCTATAGAAAATTTTGTCAAAAATGTTATTTTATTACAAAATTTGGTGTTTTTTCAAAAGAACGAAATTAAATGCTATTTAAAAACAACTAAGGAAAATCAAAAGTCGGGCGGGGCCGACTATATTATACCCTGCACCACTTTGTAGATCTAAATTTTCGATACCATATCACATCCGTTAAATGTGTTGGGGGCTATATATAAAGGTTTGTCCCAAATACATACATTTAAATATCACTCGATTTGGAATTTGATAGACTTCTACAAAATCTATAGACACAAAATTTAAGTCGGCTAATTCACTAGGGTGGAGCACAATGTTAGTAAATAAATATGGGAAACATTTAAATCTGAAGCAATTTTAAAAAAACGCAAAAGTTTATTTATGATTTATCGCTTGATATATATGTATTAGAAGTTTAGGAAAATTAGAGTAATTTTTACAACTTTTCGACTAAGCAGTGGCGATTTAACAAGGAAAATGTTGGTATTTTGACCATTTTTCTCGAAATCAGAAAAACATAAATATGGGAGCTATATCTAAATATGAACCGATTTCAATCAAATTTTGCACACTTAACTGCACTACTAATTGTACTCCTAGTGCAAAATTTCAACCAAATTGGGCCAAAACTCTGGCTTCTGGGGACACATAAGTCCATATCGGTCGAAAAATATATATGGAAGCTATATCTAAATCTGAATCGATTTCAACCAAATTTGGCACGCATAGCTACAATGCTAAATCTACTCCCTCCGCAAAATTTTAACCAAATTAGGCCAAAACTCTGGCTACTGGGGACACATAAGTCCATATCGGGCGAAAAATATATATGGAAGCTATATCTAAATCTGAACGGATTTCAATCAAATTTGGCACACATGACTATACTACCAATTGTACTCCTTGTGTAAAATTTCAACTAAATCGGGGTTAAAAATTGGCCTCTGTTATCATATGAGTGTAAATCGGGCGAAAAATATATATGGGAGCTATATCTAAATCTGAATCGATTTCAACCAAATTTGGCACGCATAGCTACAATGCTAAATCTACTCCCTGCGCAAAATTTCAACCAAATTGGGCCAAAAATCTGGCTTTTAGGACTATATTAGTCCATATCGGGCGAAAGATATATATGGGAATAAGCAAATTAGGATAACACTCTGGCTTCTGGGGCCATATAAGTCCATATCGGGCGAAATATATATATATATATATATATATATATATATATATATATATATATATATATATATATATATATATATATGGGAGCTATATCTATATTTCTTCCAAAATCAATAGGGATCTATTCTGGGCCAAAACACATACTTGTGCCAAATTTGAAGTCGATTGGACTAAAACTGCGACCTAGACTTTGATTACAAAAATGTGTTCACGGACAGACGGACATCGCTATATCGACTCAAGAGCCCACCCTGAGCATTTTTGCCAAAAACACCATTTGTCTATCTCGTCTCCTTCTGGGTGTTGCAAACATATGCACTAACTTATAATACCCTGTTCCACCGTGTGGCGCAGGGTATAAGCACTCATTTGCAGACGAAAAAGTGCTATCTACGGTGAGCAGACAAATTACAGCGCTGTGAATGGACTTGCGACGTCTATATCTTTCTTGGTCATAGCTAAGTCAAAACCCCAATGTTGATAAATTTTACTAAGCCGATAAATATAATACCGATAAATCTTGAGGTTTGTATCTTAGCTCAATTTCAAACGGAATGCGAAGAAATCGATTTCAGATTGATAGCAAAAACGCTATTTCGTTAGAGAGCACACAAAATTTATTATTTAGTGTAGCATACCTTAGGGAGTTCATATTTAGAGATGTCATCGAAAGAATATTTAATTTCTCTAATTTTATTATTGGAACGTTTTATATTGAATGTTTAAACCAGCGCTTCCCAAATGGTGGGCGCGACCCCGTAGGGGGGGTCACCACAACGAAATCGAAACAGTTTTTGGGGAGGCGCAAAGCAAATTGGGTTGGGAAGCTCTGGTTTAAACCATCATAAAGTTAATTCTCCACATCTCGCTAACTGTCACCATATTTACACTGAATCACTTTCAAATGGGTATAAAGCATACCCTGTCACATCGGTTAATGCATCGAGATGGAAGATAAAGCAAAAACATGGCATGGACAAACATCATACAATCCCATAGTCAATGGTCTCTCATGGGATTCCTGATACTAAAAAAAAAAACTACACACACAGAAGAGAATTAAAATTCATGGATAAATTCACTATCCTGCTCAAAATAAAAAAAGAAAAAAAAAACAACCAAAAAAAAGTTCTTTAGTCTAAAACACAAAACAAAAAACACCACAACAAAAATCAAAAAATCCTTGTTCATTAAATTTTTTGATGCAATACCTCTGCAATACATTCGAGATCCCCTTGATGAGTGCCATAATCAACAACAACGGTTTGTGATTTTCGAAGTGCATGTTGTGCATTTGGTGTTAACACCATTTGATGATGACGTTTGCTTTTTGGGGATATGTTTTTTTATTAGGTGATGATGATGTGTCTACAAAAAAACATAAGCGAGCAAAAAACATAGCAACTATCACATACATGTATTCTCCTGGTATTTATTCTGCGTTCATAAAAGGATGGCTCAAATGCGGAAACAGGTTTTGTAACATGTCACTGTATTTTTCTTTCACTAAATGCCAGGAAGCAGGAATATATGAATGACATTTTCCAATACTGTGGTTTCATGTAAAGGATATTACAGAAATATATTTGAAATAACAATTTCTACCACCATCCAGAAAACTGGTCCAGGACACACCCAGGACACATCAATTTAGTTTAGCCATTTTATTTCCATTCAGTTAAATTTTTGTGTGAAATAATATAATTTACTTGTTTCAGTAAAAAAAAATCCTAAACTGAAAGCAGTTAGGAATAGTTCATTAACTAGAATAAGGCATAGCATTTTACTAATACTGTTTTCTTCGCTGGGTATAAGAATTTACTACTGTACAAGAAAATTTTATTCACTGATAGCAAAGCATTCGTAAAAATAAACAAAAACCGAACTAAAATCAAGTTTCCTCAAACTTAGTAAGATTTCTTATAAAATGATAATTCTGACATCCTTTATTATAGAAAGCTTATCATACATACGAATAACACTTGACATAGAAAACAAGTAAGTAAAGTCTAAAGTCGGGCGGGGCCGACTATATTATACCCTTCACCCTTATGTAGGCCAAAATTTGTGTTATCATCTCAACTACTTCACATTTGCTGGAAGCTATATAAAGGAGACAATTTTTTTACTTCTACAAAATCTCTAGAATTAAAATTTAAATCGGCTAACGCTATCCAGTTAATTGGAGGAAACTTCCATTGAAATTGGGTCGAAAATGTGTAACAGTCTACCATATTTCCCCAACTCTGGTGTACGTATATATGGGAGCTATATATAATCTGAACCGATTTTGACTAAATTTGACATGTATAGTTAGAATAATAATTCTGCTATCTATGCAAAATTTCACGTAAATGTCAGTATAACTTTGGTCCCCTGGTCATATGAGTGCAAATCGGACGGAAGATATATATGGGAGCCATATCTAAATCTGAACCGATTTCAACCAAATTTGGCACATTTACCGATACTATCTGTACCGATTTGGCTGATATTTTGCAAGATTTTCGAGATTCATAAAATATTTGGATGTACGGTATTTCAAGAAAATCGGTTGTGAAACACGCTAACTATGACCAAATCGGGAATAAATATATATGGCAGCTGTATCTAAATCTGAACCGATTTTTTCCAAAACCAATAGCGATTGTCTCTGTCCCAAGAAACGGCCCTATGCCAAATTTGAGGACGATGGGACTTAAATTGCGAGCTGTACTTTGTGCACAAAATTACCTATACACGCAGAGAAGAAACATGATTGTCACAATCATATTCGAATAGCAAAATAATATGATAAGAGCTATTTTTGTGGCGACCATGTAACATTTTAACCTGCAACCATGTTGGCTCAGTGAACATGGTTCTAAGAAAAATATAATTGTCCTCATATAAAATGTTATTATATTGATAAAAAGAATTTTGTTTGAATGAAAAGACAATGGTCACGATTTAGAATGTTATGGTATTCATTAAAAAAGTTTTTCTTCTAGTTAAAAGAACATGGTCACAACCTAAAATGTTTTGATCTTTATGAAAAAACTTTTTTCATCGTCGAAAAAAGGACGCCACTTGAGAAAAGAAAACACAAAATTAACTTTATTTATTTGTTTTTATTTATAAACTAATTCATTTTTTTTTTTGTATTTATAATGCCGTTTAAGCAAACATCATATATTTTTACGCACTCTATTTTGCCCATCAAATGTACAAACGCAGACATCATGTAACTGCAAATAAAAATAAATGATCCATATAGCAAAATGCAGAAAAAAAATCAGGTACATTTTTTTCAATTACACTTTCCTTTTTGTGTTCACATAAAACCACGTGCCACTTCTGAATAAATAAATTAACACAAAACACAGTAATTCCGTATTCTCCGTCCATTCCAAGAAACAATTAACACACGACTGATGCGCAAAATGAAAATCGTGTGTACCTGTCAATGTTTTTATAAAATTCTTTTCGCTACAAAAAAAATTAAAAAAGTAAATTGTCACGAAAACAATGTACATGGTCTTTATGGCCATGTAATGGTTCTAGACATGTCTATACGTAACCTATAAAAATACTTTTTTCCCTGCAAAAAAGTAAAAAAATTGAATGGTAAGGTACATGATTTTCCCGACCATTTAATGGTCTCAAATTCTATCATTCAAATGATAGAACATGTTTGCGGTATTTGAGAACCATTCAAATGCTTATTGCCACCATACATTTTTCTCCGCTCGAAAACTATTTTTAAAAAGACAAAATACATGGTTTTTGCGGCAATTACATGCTCTAGATAAGCATTAAATGAATGCGGCAACCATGTCCAAACATGTTTTTTCTATGCGTGTACAGACAGATGGACGGACAGACAGACAGACATCGCTAAATCGGCTCAGAATTTAATTCTAAGGCGATCGGTATACTAAAAGATGGGTCTATGACCACTATTTCTTGGCGTTACATGCAAATGCACAAACTTATTATACCCTGTACCATATATAAAGGTTTGTGCTATATGTAAAGGTTTGTCCCAAATACATACATTTAAATATCACTCGATTTGGACAGAATTTTATAGACTTTTACAAAATCTATAGACTCAAAATTTAAGTTGGCTAATGCACTAGGGTGGAACACAATTTTAGTATAAAAATTTGGGAAACATTTAAATCTGAAGCAATTTTAAGGAAACTTCGCAAAAGTTTATTTATGATTTATCGCTCGATATATATGTATTAGAAGTTTAGGAAAATTAGAGTTATTTTTACAACTTTTCGACTAAGCAGTGGCGATTTAACAAGGAAAATGTTGGTATTTTTACCATTTTTGTCGAAATCAGAAAAACATATATATATATATATGGGAGCTATATCTAAATCTGAACCGATGTGAACCAAATTTGGGACGCATAGCTACAATGCTAATTCTACTCTCTGTGCAAAATTTCAACTAAATCGGAGTTAAAAATTGGCCTCTGTGGTCATATGAGTGTAAATCGGGCGAAAGCTATATATGGGAGATATATCCAAATCTGAACCGATTTCAACCAAATTTGGCACGCATAATTACAGTGCTAATTCTACTCCCTACACCCAGAAAAAAGTGACCCCTTCTTTAAGTTAAAATGAACTCATTGTGAAGAAAGTTGAACTTCGTATAGCGCCAAAGCCATTTTTATTTGTTTGAACGATGTGATTTTCGTAGAAATTAGGAATAATGTATTCCATATATTAGTTAACATTTTCCTATATTTATGTACCACTATACTACAGAATGAAAAAATTTAACTAATTTGAATTCATATATGGAATGATTTTATTGAATTTTTTTCATTCATTTGGACAAATCTTACACATTTGTGGTAAAACTTTTACTTCATAATTAGAACTGCTTACCTTCGTTTTTAAATACAATTTTATTTATTTCTATAAGCAACTTTATCTTCAATAAAAGACATGTTTTATTAATATATTGAATATATTTATTAAGAATCAACAGCATCGAATCTCTTTGAAATATTAGTTTATTATTCCACTATTTCCAATTTCCGTGTGATATTATCAACTGTAAAACGCACTTTTTCTTCTTCTTGTACTTTTCACTTTTAATAAGTTGCTGCCTAACGATTTTGTCCTCCTTTTACAATTTCAATACCTACAAATATAAAAAATCATAAAACATTTTTGTTGCAAAAGGTTAGCGTCACTGAATATTACCTGATAATTGAAGATTCCAAAATGAAGACAAATGAAAGGGTTGTTATTCTGCTGGTGTTTTCTTTCTTTATACACTATCACGAACATTGATAGATTTATTTAAAAAAACGAAAATTTTTCTCACTAATTTAAAATAACAAATATTTTATATATTTTATTTGTTATTTATTATATTATTTTACCATATTATTTTTTAACAACGCGATTCCAACTAAAAAACAACCGACGCGCAAATATATCGATTACACCCACGCGCAAACACATCGATTACGATGACAGGTATCGATTACAGGTAGACAATAGAAATTTAGGAAAATTTCCTATATTCTAACAAGTGTGTTTCCTTAAGTTTTGAAAGGATTGCATACTTCTTAGTACGAACGAACTAAAATATTTTTCTATGCCAAGTGTTGTTCGTATGTATGAAAAACTTTCTATTATAAAGGAAGTCGCAATTATCATTTTATAAGAAATTTTACTAATTTTGAGGAAACTTGGTTTTAGTTCGGTTTTTGTTTATTTTTACGAATGCTTTGTTATCGGTGAATAAAATTTTCTTTTTCAGTAGTAAATTCTTATACCCAGCGAAGAAAATAGTATGAGTAAAATTCCATGCCTTACTCTAGTTAATGAACTGTTCCTAACTGCTTACAGTTTAGGATTTTTTTACTGAAACGAGTAAATTTTATTATTTTTCACAAAAATTTACCTTAATGGAAATAAAATGGATAAACTATATTGATGAAAATGTTTTCCTTTAGTTTCAAAGGCACTTTTTTCTGGGTGTATGCAAAATTTCAACTAAATCGTAGCAAAAAATTGGCCTCTGTGGGCAAATGAGTGTAAATCGGGCGAAAGCTATATATGGGAGCTTTATCTAAATCTGAACCGATTTGGCTGATATTTTGCAAGTTTTTCGAGACTCATAAAATATTTGGATGTACGGAATTTGAGGAAGATTGGTTGATATACACGCTAATTATGACCAGAAACAGGACCCTATACCAAACTTTAGGACAATCAGACTAAAACTGCGAGCTGTACTTTGCACACAAAAATACACCAACAGACAGACAGACAGGCAGACGGACATCGCTAAATCGACTCAGAATTTAATTCTAAGCCGATCCGTATACTAAAAGGTTGGTCTATGATTACTATTTCTTGGCGTTACATACAAATGCACAAACTTATTACACCCTGTACCACAGTAGTGGTGAAGGGTATAAAAATAAATAAAATATTTGTTATTTTAAATTAAGGTAAGTACTATGTTCGCTTTTCGAGTTGAAATTTTCGCGGTTACTTTATTAAAACAGTTCAATATGAAGCAGACAAATTAACTCAATTGATGCGAAGTTTCTTGTTCCCCTAGATTTCGACAAGACTTTACAGGAATATTTTGGTTTTAATTTATAATTTTGATTATTTCAGGAAAAGTAATCGCGAAAATAAAGTGATTTTCAACTCGAAAACCGAACATAGTACCCACCTTTAGTGAGAAAAATGTTCGTTTTTTTGAAAATTGGTTTATAAAAAAAGAAAACACCAGCAGAATAACAATCCCTTCATTCGACTTCATTTTTGAATCTTCAATTAACAGGTAATATTCAGTGACGCTAATCACATCGTTCAAACAAATAAAAATGTCTTTGGCGCTATGCGAAGTTCAACTTTCTTCACAATGAGTTCATTTTAACCTAAAGAAGGAGTGACTTTTTTCTGGGTGCAGGTACTTTGGAATGCGTCCAAGTCAAGTCCTAAATTGTAAATTTACCCTCGTTAAAGGTACTGATCCATATACACCACGAACTAGTCATGTACTGTTTCTGGGGTTGATCCAATACCCCTGGGATAATTAAAGACTTTGTGTTTAACTGCCAATTATATGGTGCTGGCAAGTTGTCTAATCTGGTACAGTGAAACTTGAACAATCTTGGATACTCTACAAATTGGACACTTCTCAGAAGTGGCACTTGCTCTGTTAAAAAGAAAGTTCATCCCGAGCTTTTTATCGAAAATTTGTGTTCGACTACGAAGCTCATTTTTATAGCCTCCACCATAGGAAGGGGGTATATTAACTTTGTCATTCCGTTTGTAACACATCGAAATATTGTTTTAAGACCCCATAAAGTATATATATTCTGGGTCGTGGTGAAATTCTGAGACGATCTGAGCATGTCCGTCCGTCCGTCTGTTGAAATCACCCTAACTTCCAAACGAAACAAGCTATCGACTTGAAACTTGGCACAAGTAGTTGTTATTGATGTAGGTCAGATGGTATTGCAAATGGGCCATATCGGTCCACTTTTACGTATAGCCCCCATATATACGGACCCCCAAATTTGGCTTGCGATTGCTCTAAGAAAAGCAAATTTCATCCGATCCGGCTGATATTTGGTACATGGTCTCTAACAACCATGAAAAAATTGGTCCAAATCGGTCCATAATTATATATAGCCCCCATATAAACCGATCCCCCGATTTGGCTTGCGGAGCCTCTAAGAGAAGCAAATTTCATCCGATCCGGCTGAAATTTGGTACATGCTGCACGACCATGCAAAAATTGGTCCAAATCGGTCCATAATTATATATAGCCCCCATATAAACCGATCCCCCGATTTGGCTTGCGGAGCCTCTAAGAGAAGCAAATTTCATCCGATCCGGCTGAAATTTGGTACATGATGTTAGTATGTGGTCTCTAATGACCACGCAACAAATGGTCCATATCGGTCCATAAATATATATAGCCCCCATATAAACCGATCACCAGATTTGACCTCCGGAGCCTCTTGGAAGACCAAAATTCATCTGATTCAATTGAAATTTGGTACGTGGTGTTAACATATGGCCTCATACACCCATGCAATAATTGGTCGAAATCGGTCAATAATTATATATAGGCCCCATATAAACCGATCCCCAGATTTGACCTCCGGAGCCCCTTGGAAGAGCAAAATTCATCCGATTCGGTTGAAATTTGGTACGTGATGTTAGTATATAGTATCCAACAACCATGCAGGAATTGGTTCATATCAGTCCATAATTATATATAGCACCCATATAAACCGATCCCCAGATTTGACCTCTGGTGCCTTTTGGAGAAGCAAAATTCATCCGATCTGGTTGAAATTTGGTACGTGGTGGTAGTATATGATATTTAACAACCATGCCAAAAGTGGTCCATATCAGTCCATAATCATATATAGCCCCCATATAAACCGATCCCGAGATTTGGTTTTGGAGACCCTTGGAGGAGCAAATTTCATCCGAGTCAGTTGAAATTGTACATTGTGCTAGTATATGGGCGTTAACAACCATGACTAACTAGGTCCATATGGGTCTATAGTTATATATAGCCCTCAGATAAATCGATCCCCAATCAAACAAAAATTGGTCCATATCAAGTTCATAATTCTATATAGCCCCGATATAAGCGACCCCCATATTTCAATTTTGGCTCTCTACGTACCGTGCAAAAGTCCATGTCGATTCGTAATTATTTGTAGACTTACCTATACATAACTTTTTTGTCTAATATATACCACGTATGTAATAACTCACAATTTAGAAAATGATGTTAAGAAGTTTTAAGATTCTACAACCCAAGTAATTCGATTGTGGATGACAGTCTTTCGTAGAAGTTTCTACGCAATCGATGGTGGGGGGTACATAAGATTCGGCCTGGCCGAACTTACGGCCGTATATACTTGTTATTAATTATATTTCTGTAGAAAATTTTCTCAATATTTTATTTCTATAGAACATTTTCTCAAAATTTTATTTCTATAGAAAATTTTGTCAAAATTTTATTTCTATAGAAAATTTTTCCAAAATTTTATTTCTATAGAAATAAAATTTTAGCCAAATTTTCTATAGAAATAAAATTTTAGCCAAATTTTCTATAGAAATAAAATTTTAAGAAAATTTTCTACTAAAATAAAATTTTCTGTAGAAAAAAAAAACTTACAAAATTTTCTATAGAAATAAAATTTTAACAAAATTTCCTACAGAAATAAAAAATGTTGACAACATTTTCCATAGAAATAAAATTTTGACAAAAGTTTCTAACGAAATAAAATATAGTAGTAGTACTTTTCGAACCCCTTATACCACTGTACCACCTAACTCTATTAGAACAGTTATCATCAGGCGAGCTAGATAACAAAGTTGATGGATTTGAATATGCATTTAATTGGCTGAGTATAATGGACATTTGTATACGGAAATATTCTCTTTGGAAACATAAAATTCCATGAAATTTTAAACAAAAAAACTATACAACTACAAACCAAAATGGGTGGCATCATTTTACTGAATTTTTGATATTTCATCCAATTAGCCAAATAAATTGAATGGAAATGAAAGGAAAACAAGAAGAAGAGAATTGCCTAAAACCCCTCGAAAGCAATAGAAAAAAATATGATACAAATAACTTCAATGGGAATGGTATTTTATTCAAGCATTTAAAAAAATCACATAGCTCTGGGTTATAAAGATTTTCAAAATTGTTGTGAAAAATATCATAGTTTGTCAATTTTCAACATTTAATGCTGACCATGGCGTCCTGGACGTCCATGATGTAGAAATTCATGCAAAGTATGGCGTCCAAAGGCCAATGATTGTCCTTTGCTATAACGTTCGCGTATCTTTTGACATCTATGGTTATTTATTTGTGACTCTTTGGGGCATCCTGAGACCATTTCACCAAACAGACAATGTTGCAATTCCATAGGAGCACGGCTACATTTATTGGCAGGCTTCAGATCCATATCCTTAAGTTTGGCCAAGCATTTATCCACATAGCCCTCGAGGACTTCATGTTGTACTTCAGTATCCTTAGCTAGCTGTTTATTATAGTTGGCAATGATCATTTCACGCATAATATCACCATTCTCATCGAGCATATTCAATGACTTGGCTACACATTCACTCTCGCAAATGATCAATTCTTTGATTTTGTCCATGTGTTCACAGTTGAAGGGATCGAAATTTTCAACATCGGCTGGAAGGCAAAAAGGGATAAAAAAATTAGTAAATGATTTCAGAAAAATAATCCGTAACAAATCTACGACTTTAAATTGCTTTTTCATTTCCTTAGACTTAATGGTCTAAGGGTGAATACTAGATAAGAAAACGAAATGTAAGAAATGGGGTTTTGTCTAAAAAAATATTTCCCTTTATTTTCTATATATTCTGGTTTTATTAGACAAATCGGAGGATCATCCTGTTTGCTAATTTTAAAAATGTTTGTTGAATTAGTTGCATACTTTTAGGCGATCATATATGGTTCTAAATTTTAGCAATTTAGTAGGGAAATTGTGTTCATAATTATTTCAACTTTGTCATCCTATTTGTATCATAATGAAAACTTGGTAAAAATACTTTGTAGTTTCGAAAAGAAAATTTAGATTTACAAGATTCTTATGTTTGATAAATATTTCCCTTTATTTTAACTATAATTTCTCTTGTAACAGATTCGAGGGTCAACCTGTTTGCTAATTTCAAAAAAATCCTATTGAATTATTTGCATACTTTCAGGCGTTCACATTTAGTTGTAGACTTCAGCAATTTAGTAGGGGAATTGTTTTCATAATTTTATCAACTTTATCATTGGCACAAATACTCCGTATTTTAGAAAAGAACAAGTATATACGGTCGTAAGTTTGGTCAGGCCAAATCTTATGCACCCTCCACCATGAATTGCGTAGAAACTTATACGATGTCATCCACAATCGAATTACTTGGGTTGTGGTAAATACTACTTACCGATGTCAAGGTATCTTAGAATTTCTTAACATCATCTTCTAAATTGTAAGCTAGTCCATACGTGATATATATTAGACAAAAAAGGTAAGTCTACAAATAATTACGAATTGATATGAACTTTTGGGTGGTAATTAGAGAGTCAGAATTGAAATATGGGAGCTTAATGCAATTATGAACCCATATGGACCAATTTTTTTGTGATTGGGGGATCGGGTTATCAGTTTATCAGGACCAAGTTTGACATGATTGTTAGCGGTCATTTACTAGCAACATGTACCAAATTTCAAACCGAATCGAATGAATTTTGCTCCTCCAAGAAATTCTGGAAGTCAAATTTGGGGATCTGTTTATATGGGGGCTATATATAATTATGGACCGATATGGACTAATTTTTGCATGGTTCTTAGTGTCCATATATTTACACAAAATATAAACCTTCAACCGGATCGGATGAATTTTGCTCCTCCAAGAGGGTCCAGAGGTCAAATATGGGGATCGATTTATATGGGAGCTATATATAATTTTGGACCGATATGAACCAATTTTTACATGGTTTTTAGAGACCATATACTAACACCACGTACCAAATTTCAATTGGATCGGATGAAATTTGCTCCTCTAAGCGGCTCCGGAGGTCAAATCTGGTGGTCGGTTTATATGAGGGCTATATATAATTATCGACCGATATGAACCAATTTTTGCATGGTTCTTAGTGTCCATATATTTACACAAAATATAAACTTTCAACCGGATCGGATGAATTTTGCTCCTCCAAGAGGGTCCAGAGGTCAAATATGGGGATCGATTTATATGCACAGAAAAAAAAATTACGAACATTTTTCCAATTAAAATCTTAATTGAGTTTTAAAAAATATTCAATTAAAAATTTAATTGATTCAACAAATTTTTTAATTGAAATAAAAATCAATCACACAAATTAATAGTATCAATTAAGTTTTTAATTGTATCAATTAATTTTTTAATTGATACTATCATTTCTGTGATTGAAGACATTTCAATTAAAAAATTAATTGGATCAATTAATTTCGTGATTGAATCAGAAAAATATTTTTTTTTGTGTGTGGGAGCTATATATAATTATGGACCGATATGAACCAATATGAACCGATATGAACATGGTTGTTAGAGACCATATACTAACACCACGTACCAAATTTCAATTGGATCGGATGAAATTTGCTTCTCTAACAGACTCGGGATGTCAAATCTGGGGATCGGTTTATATGGGGGCTGTATATAATTATCGACCGATATGAACCAATTTTTACATGGTTGTTAGATACCATGTACTACCACCACGTGCCAAATTTCAAGCGGATCGTATAAATTTTGCTCCTCTAAGCGGCTCTGGAGGTCAAATCTGGTGATCGGTTTATATGGTTGTTAGAGACCATATACTAACACCACGTACCAAATTTCAATTGGATCGGATGAAATTTGCTTCTCTAACAGGCTCCGGGTGTCAAATCTGGGGATCGGTTTATATGGGGGCTATATATAATTATCGACCGATATGAACCAATTTTTACATGGTTGTTAGAGACCATATACTACCATCACGTGCCAAATTTCAAGCGGATCGTATAAATTTTGCTCCTCTAAGCGGCTCCGGAGGTCAAATCAGGTGGTCGGTTTATGCCGGGGCTATACGTAATGGTGGTCCGATATGGCCCATTTGCAATACCATCCGACCTACATCAATAACAACTACAACAACTAAAGAAAATTTGCCTTACTTCAAAGACATATTAAAACAAGTATATACAGCAGTAAGTTCGGCCGGGCCGAATCTTAAATACCCACCACCATGAACCAAATATTAGGGTTTCCTTTGAAATTTCAGGAGGGCTTGAGGACACTTCCGGAAGATAAATTTAAGATTTCACCTATGAGGACTATATCAGGTTCTGGATTTATAAGAACAATTTTTGTTTGAGTTTTAGAGGAATTATTAACATCTCTTGTAAGTGTGCAAGAAAATTATAAAATAACGTCTTGATTTGAAATCTTAAATCTGTAGATTTTCACCCGGGAAGTAAAATTTGGAAATTTTACATTGAGTTTCAAGCAATTTTCATGATCAGTTGGCCTTCTACACCCTCAAGTAGTGAAGTCGGTCTATATGGAGGCATTACCAAATGGACCGATAAAAACTTAATCCGATACACGTTTTTCTGAGCCTCAAATACCAGAATATTTAGAATTTCAGGCAAATCAGATAAAAACTACGGTTTCTAGAAACCCAAGGAGTTAAATCTGGAAATCGTTCTTATGGGGGCTATACTAAAATATGGACCGATACTCACCGTTTTTGGCACACCTCTTTATGGCCCGAAAATAACTCTAGATTTCCAATTTCAGGCAAAATGGATAAAAACTTTGGATTCTAGAAGCCCAAGAAGTAAAATCGGGAAATCGGTCTATATGGGGGCTATACCAAAATATGGACCGATACTCATCATTTTCGGCACACCTATTTATGGTCCTAAAATACATCTAGATTTCCAATTTCAGGCAAATTGGATAAAAACTACGGTTTCTATAAGCCCAAGACCCCAAATCGGGAGGTCGGTTTATATGGGCACCATACCAAAACATGGACCGATGCTCACCATTTTTGGCACACCTCTTTACGGTTCTAAAGTACCTTTTGATTTCCAAATTCAGATAAATTGGATAAAAACTGCGGTTTCTATAAGCCCAAGAAGTAAAATCGGGAGATCGGTCTATATGGGGGCTATATCAAAACATGGACCGATACTCACCATTTTTGGCACACCTCTTTATGGTCATAAAATACCTCTAGATTTCAAATTTCAGGCAAATTGGATAAAAACTACGATTTCTATAAGCCCAAGAAGTAAAATCGGGAGATCGGTCTATATGGGGGCTATACCAAAATATGGATCGATACTCACAATTTTTGGCACACGCATTTGTGGTCTTACAATACCTCTAGATTTCCAATTTCAGATAAATTGAATAAAAACTGCGGTTTCTATAAGCCCAAGAAGTAAAATCGGGAGATCGGTCTATATGGGGGCTATATCAAAACATGGACCGATACTCACCATTTTTGGCACACCTCTTTATGGTCATAAAATACCTCTAGATTTCAAATTTCAGGCCAATTGGATAAAAACTACGATTTCTATAAGCCCAAGAAGTAAAATCGGGAGATCGGTCTATATGGGGGCTATACCAAAATATGGATCGATACTCACAATTTTTGGCACACGTATTTGTGGTCCTACAATACTTCTAGATTTCCAATTTCAGGCAAATTGGATAAAAACTACGATTTCTATAAGCCCAAGACCCCAAATCGGGAGGTCGGTTTATATGGGGACTATATCAAAACCTGGACCGATATAGCCCATCTTCGCACTTGACCTGCCTGCAGACAAAAGACGAGTTTGTGCAAAATTTTAGCACGATTGCTTCATTATTGAAGACTGTAGCGTGATTACAACAGACAGACAGACAGACAGACAGACGGACAGACGGACATCCTTATATCGTCTTAGAATTTCTCCCTGATCAAGAATATATATACTTTATATAGTCGGAAATCGATATTTCGATGTGTTACAAACGGAATGACAAACTTATTATACCCCCGTCACCATTCTATGGTGGTGGGTATAATAACAGAGAGATGAAAATTTCAAATAATTGTGTCGTTTATTTAATGAATAAGATTATTAAAGTAAATTTTAAAGAAATTTATCATTAATATTGCGTAAATTAAGTGTCCTTCGATTTAAGTTGCATAGAAGGTCAATATTTTTTTCAGTGTAGGAATCACGGAAAAAATCGTGTCATAAATTTAAAGAATAAATTAAATCAAAGTTTAAAGAATTTTGTCGTTAATATTGTGTAAATAGAGTGTCATTCGATTTAAGTTGCACATAAGGTCAATATTTTTTTCTTCAGTGTAGAAATCATGCAAAAACAGATTTGTGTCGTAAAAATAAAATTATTAAAGCAAATTTGTCGTTAATATTATGAAAATTGAGTGTCTTTCGATTTAAGTTGCATATAAGGTCAATATTTTGTTCAGTGTCCTTCGATTTAAGTTGCATATAAAGTCAATATTTTTTTCAGTGTATGAATCACGCAGAAGTCGGTTTAAATAAAAACTCTTCAACTTTTTTAAAAATTTTTTAAAATTGATGAGCTCTTATCCTTCTTATGTCACATTATTTTCAAAAGGCACATATACCGCCTGAAAGTATGCAAATAACTTAAACCGGCTTACTAGCCTGACCTGTATTTCAATTCAATAAAATACAGATGAACTGGTTTTAGACAACATGAAAAATGTGTTTCATTGCACGCAAAAAAATAATTCTTTCCTCCCAAACGAAATTTTAGACAAACAAAGTTCGTTTCTCATTTGCTTTTCGCTGTAAGGAAGTGTATTTGGAAGAAAAGTATATACTTTTTGTGATAAACGTTTATTCTTTTCCAGGATGTAAAAACAATTTCATAAAGACAAACTAAAAAAACATTGTTTTCTTGTTAATTGCATTTTCCCTCACATCTTTCTCACATCCACGAGGGTTTTAGTTCTTAACACCTTTTCCTGTAATACCAACAATGTAGAAGAAATTATACGATTTTATAAATTTTTAATTTTTTTTTACCTTTCGCCTGGACGGAGAATCGAACCGCGGACCATGCACTTTGTAAGCCAACAAACTAACCACTGAGCTATGTACCTGTTATGGTCATCAATAGATAAATATCCATATAAGTTATATTTATATAGCATAGCTTGCGGCGCCCACGAACCGAGTAAAGAAAGTTTATTTAACAGAAACAAACATTTAGTTTGGCACCGTGGAGCAGTGGTTGCTACGTCCGACTTGCATGCCAAGGGTCGTGGGTTCGATCCCTGCTTCGACCAAATTTTTTTTTGTTTTTACATATATTCCAGATATGGTCGGAAGATTCCGAAAAAATGTTCAACATTACATTGTACTATATTAAATTTTGAACTGTAAAATGTGTCTTATTAAAGACCTAAAGTCCGAAAAGAACAGTGTTTGATATAAACGAAATGGACTGTGTTGTTGTTTCAAAAATAACTTTTTTTATTGAAAAAATAAAAATTTTGTAACAAACGAATTTTGTTGGTGATAAAAGTTTAAAATTTTCGAAGCAATTCAAAAAACTCTAACAAAAGAAAAACGTTTTCGGTACACGTTTTCCAAACGTTTTTTTTTCTTTGCGTGTGGTTTAATTTGCCTTACTACATACCATACGACTTTAACAAATTTTACAAATTCGTGTCTTAAATTTGTATTAAAAGCATTTTTCATGCAAAGATTTTGAACGTTGTTATACCCTCCACCATAGGATGGGGGGTATATTAATTTTGTCATTCCGTTTGTAACACATCAAAATATTGCTCTAAGACCCCATAAAGTATATATATTCTGGGTCGTGGTGAAATTCTGAGTCGATCTAAACATGTCCGCCCGTCCGTCTGTTGAAATCACGCTAACTTCCGAACGAAACAAACTATCGACTTGAAACTTGGCACAAGTAGTTGTTATTGATGTAGGTCGGATGGTATTGAAACTGGGCCATATCGGTCCACTTTTACGTATAGCCCCCATATAAATGGACCCTCAGATTTGGCTTGCGGAGCCTCTAAGAGAAGCACATTTCATCTGATCCGTCTGAAATTTGGTACATGGTGTTGGTATATGGTCTCTAACAACCATGCAAAAATTGGTCCACATCGGTCAATAATTATATATAGCCCCCATATAAACGGACCCTCAGATTTGGCTTGCGGAGCCTCTAAGAGAAGCATATTTCATCTGATCCGGCTGAAATTTGGTACATGGAGTTGGTATATGGTCTCTAACAACCGTGCCAGAATTGGTCCATATCGGACCATAATTATATATAGCCCCCATATAAACCGTTATCCAGATTTGACCTCCGGAGCCTCTTGGAGGAGCAAAATTCATCCGGTCCGGATCAAATTTGGAACGTGGTGTTAGTATATCGTTGCTAACAACCATACCAAAATTGGTCCATATCGGTCTATAGTTATATATAGCCGATCTCCACTCACACAAAAATTGGTCCATATCGGTTCATAATCATGGTTGCCACTCGAGCCAAAAATAATCTACCAAAATTTTATTTCTATAGAAAATTTTGTCAAAATTTTATTTCTATAGAAAATTTTGTAAAAATTTTATTTCTATAGAAAATTTTGTAAAAATTTTATTTCTACAGAAAATTTTGTTAAAATTTCATTTCTATAGAAAATTTTGTCAAAATTTTATTTCTATAGAAAATTTTGTTAAAATTTTATTTATATAGAAAATTTTGTTAAAATTTCAGTTCTATAGAAAATTTTGTCAAAACTATATTTCTATAGAAAATTTTGTCAAAACTATATTTCTATAGAAAATTTTGTCAAACTGAATTATATACGTTTAATCGGTCTTTTTTTGATTTAATATATACCACGTATGGACTGACTTACAATTTAGAAGACGGTGTTAGCAGGTTTTAAGATACATTGCCATCGGCAAGCATTACCGCAACTCAAGTAATTCGATTGTGCATGGCAGTGTTTAGAAGAAGTTTCTACGCAATCCATGGTACATAAGCTTCGGGCCTGGCCCAACTTACGGCCATATATACTTTTTTTGAATTACAATTTCTTTTTTTTTCTTTTAATTTGCTACCACTTTTCCTAACACTTTTTATTGCAAATCTTTGATGGCTCGGCATAATCGAACTCTGAGCCATTTTTTACTTAAGTCTAATTCTATACGATTTACTTACGATTATTGGCTCTCAATTTCATGGCGCATTGCTTTTTCGTGTCACGGACCATGCTAAAGTAGTTGGGATCATGTTTGTTAACTTCACAGCAAGTTAGATCCTTTTTGAAATCATGGAAGCCTTTACCACCGCAGGGGAAACCTAACTTGTCATCCATATCAGCATCTTCACTTGATTTCATATCCTTAATAGCTGGCAATTCACTAACATCACGTCGATGACGGGAAGGCAGATTTTGATTCAGATATTCATATTCATCAAATAAATATTGATCTATTTGGTGGAAAAACGAAAATATTACATTACATTTAATATGTAAATAAAATTTTTAGTTATTTTCTTCAAAAAAAAAAAACTTACTAAAATATGTGTCCGAAAAATCATAGGCATTTACGGCCACTAAAGCCAAACACAATACCGGTAGCACTTTAAACATTTTGACCGTTTTATATTTTTTAAGAAACAAACTTCACTTGTTACCTGTTGGAAGAACGACACACGAATACTGGCTTATTAAGCTAAAGATTTCAGTTTTATAGAGATTTTTGGGAGAATTTTCGTTTCGCTGTTGTGTTGTCGTCATTGTTATTGGCCATTTCTCAGAAGACAGCCAGAATAAGAGGTAAATTTCTTTCATTGAATTTCTCTGCCAAATGTTTGTATATAGTTATACACCCACAGAAAAATGTTAGTATGATACTAGGAATAATAAATAAAATCAATCAGGAGTGTGAAGATTATTTCAGTCATACTTAAAAATATGGTTTGTAGAATTTGCTAACCTAAATGAATTTTTTCGGACGACATCAGCTCCTACTGACAGATTTTACGAACCTAAAAGCCTATGAAGATGATTTCTGGACATGGTATATGGCTCCAATAGTGACTGAATCATGATATTATAGGTTGTATTTTCTCCAAATTTGCTACATAATTTTCGTAAGAATTTTGAAAATAATCGGTTCAATTGTTACAATTCCCCTTTTTATTACGAATTCGAAATTAGTTAAAGTCTTTATATGTGTATGCCAGGCGGGCATGCTAGCCATTGCACCACGGTGTAACTAACTAAAATTTTTCTTCCTGGTGGGTTCAATGTTTTTTCAGTGTACACTCAAAAAAAAAGTTTACTTGGATCCAAAGATTTTTGACCTTCCCTTAAGGGTTTTGGTATTGATTCCGAGCCAAAGATGCGGCTTCTTTACAATAAAAAAATTTTTTAGCGACCTATTTGGCTTTAAATCTAGGACCAATAAAATTAAAATTAGGATACAGATCTCATTTATCAAATTTTCATTCTCTTTTCGCGGTTTATTAATAAAGGTACTCACGTACAAACAAATGTCAGTTTAAATATTCAAATTATAACGTATACTTCAAAGTAAAAAATGTTTTCTTAATTCAAAAAAAAAGTTAAACCAAAGACGTTAAATACTCAAAATAAGTCTTAGCCTATATTTGAAGCGTTTTTATCTTAAATATAAAGTTTCAATATTTCAGTTAATTTAAGGAAAATTTCTTTAAATCAAAAATGTGTTCAAAGACATGCGATTTTAATTAAAATTGAAATTTAAAAAAATTGTGTCCTACATTTAATGAAAATTTTTTTGTTTTTGAAGTAAAGATTATAAATTTTATTTTAATTAAAATTTCATTATTTCAAAGAAATTTGTCCTTAATATTTTGTAAATTTCGCGTCCTAAAATTTAGGTTGCGTAATTATACCCTGCGCCACACGGTGGAACAGGGTATTATAAGTTAGTGCATATGTTTGCAACGCCCAGAAGGAGACGAGATAGACACATGGTGTCTTTGGCACAAATGCTCAGGATGGGCTCCTGAGTCGATATAGCCATGTCCGTCTGTCCGTGAATACATTTTTGTAATCAAAGTTTAGGTCGCAGTTTTAGTCCAATCGACTTCAAATTTGGCACAAGTATGTGTTTTGGCTCAGAATAGAACCCTATTGATTTTGGAAGAAATCGGTTCAGATTTAGATATAGCTCCCATATATATATATATATATATATATATATATATATATATATATATATATATATATATATATATATATATATATATATATATATATATATATATATATATATATATATATATATATATATATATATATATATATATATATATATATATATATATATATATATATATATATATATATATATATATATATATATATATATATATATATATATATATATATATATATATATATATATATATATATATATATATATATATATATATATATATATATATATATATATATATATATATATATATATATATATATATATATATATATATATATATATATATATATATATATATATATATATATATATCGCCCGATATGGACTTATATGGCCCCAGATGCCAGAGTTCATATGACCACAGTGGCCAATCTTTTACTCCGATTTAATTGAAATTTTGCCTAGGGAGTAGAATTAGCATTGTAGCTATGCCTGCCAAATTTGGTTGGAATCGGTTCAGATTTAGATATAGCTGTCATATATAGCTTTCGCCCGATTTACACTCATATGACCACAGAGGCCAATTGTTTGCTCCGATTTAGTGAAAATTTTGCACAGAGAGTAGAATTAGCATTTATACTCATATGACAACAGAGGCCAATTTTTTGCTCCGATTTAGTTGAAATTGTGCACTGGGAATTAGCATTGTAGCTATGCGTGCCAAATTTGGTTGAAATCGGTTCAGATTTAGATATATCTCCCATATATAGCTTTCGCCCGATTTACACTCATATGACCACAGAGGCCAATTTTTTGCTCCGATTTAGTGAAAATTTTGCACAGAGAGTAGAATTAGCATTGTAGCTATGCGTGCCAAATTTGGTTGAAATCGGTTCAGAGTTAGATATAGCTCCCATATATATGTTTTTCTGATTTCGACAAAAATGGTCAAAATACCAACATTTTCCTTGTAAAATCGCCACTGTTTAGTCGAAGAGTTGTAAAAATGACTCTAATTTTCCTAAACTTCTAATACATGTATATCGAGCGATAAATCATAAATAAACTTTTGCGAAGTTTCCTTAAAATTGCTTCACATTTAAATGTTTCCCATATTTTTTTACTAACATTGTGTTCCACCCCAGTGCATTAGCCGACTTAAATTTTGAGTCTGTAGATTTTGTAGAAGTCTATCAAATTCTGTCCAGATCGAGTGATATTTAAATGTATGTATTTGGGACGAACCTTTATATAGCACCCAACACATTTGACGGATGTGATATGGTATCGAAAATTTAAATATACAAAGTGGTGCAGGGTATAATATAGTCGGCCCCGCCCGACTTTAGACTTTCCTTACTTGTTTTTTACTAACATTGTGTTCCACCCAAGTGCATTAGCCGACTTAAATTTTGAGTCTATAGATTTTGTAGAAGTCTATCAAATTCTTCCAGATCGAGTGATATTTAAATGTATGTATTTGGACAAACCTTTATATATGGTATCGAAAATTTTGATCTACAAAGTGGTGCAGGGTATAATATAGTCGGCCCCGCCCGACTTTAGACTTTCCTTACTTGTTTTATACTAAAATTGTGTACCACCCTAGTGCATTAGCCAACTTAAATTTTGAGTCTATAGATTTTGTAAAAGTCTATAAAATTCTGTCCAAATCGAGTGATATTTAAATGTATGTATTTGGGACAAACCTTTATATATAGCCCCCGACACATTTGACGGATGTGATATGGTATCGAAAATTTTGATCTACAAAGTGGTGCAGGGTATAATATAGTCGGCCCCGCCCGACATTAGACTTTCCTTACTTGTTTGATTTAATATATACCACGTATGGACTTACTTACAATTTAGAAGACGGTGTTAGGAGGTTTTAAGATACATTGCCATCGGCAAGCGTTACCGCAACTCAAGTAATTCGATTGTGGATGGCAGTGTTTAGAAGAAGTTTCTACGCAATCCATGGTGGAGGGTACATAAGCCGAACTTACGACCATATATACTTGTTTTAAATAAATTTGTCCTTAGTATTGTATAAATTGCGTGTCTTAAAATTTAGGTTGCATATTCTTTCATTTAGGGAATTTTCATTCTCTTTTTGCGATCTATTAACAAATCTACTCATGTGCAAAAATGAAAAAAAGTTTTTTTTTAATTAAAAAAAAAAAAACTTTAAACCAAAGATTCAAAAATCCGCAAAATAAGTGTTAGCCTATATTTGGAGTTTTCTTTCTTTAAATCAAAAATATTTAATTTACTTTAAGAAAAAAATTGTTTACTTTTACAAAGAAAACTATTTTTAAAGCAAAGATTATGAAAATTAATTAAAACTTTTTTATTCTAAAGAAATTTATTTTCAATATTGTGCAAATTACACGCCCTAAAATTTAGTTTCACCCGGTCCTAAAGATTTTGTCTTTACTTTAAAAATTGTGGTATTGATTCCGAGCCAAAGAAGCGGAGAATACAAGTAAGGATACTTTTAAGACACAATTCTCTTTTAAATTTGGGTTTTGCGTACTTGCTTCTAGGAAGCAAATCTTAATTTTTCGCTTTTTCAGTTTTTTTTTTTCTTCATATGATCTTTAAAAACGACCTTTAAAAACGAGTTAACGACAACTTTATTTTCCAAATTAAGGCTCGACTTCTAGAAGAAATTATGCTATGTTTCAAGTAAAAAACACCTTTAAAATAAAGGGTTGAAAAACATGTCCTATAATTGAATGATTTTTTGCAAAAGATGCAAAAAGACAACAAATTTAAACACAATTTCATTAAATTTAAAGAATTTTTCTGAATTATTAAAGTCAAGTTGACCTTAGTCCAAACATTTTTTCTTTCATGTTATGATACCCATTTTTAAGTGACGACTTTTGGACAAGGAAAAAAGCTTTATATTAGAGAAATGCGTCTTCTATGCTAAGCAAAATTTGCATTCGTATTTTAAAGACATGAAATCTTTGACCTCACGACAATATTTTGTTCAGTGCATAGTTTAGTTTCTTTGATATATTAAGTCAATATTTTTTCAGTACTATTCAGTTGGAGTAGCCATCTGAAACTTGCTTAGTTTTTTTTTTTCTGAGCGTAGTTTCCAAATATTGACATTATTCTAATGGCAAAAAAACGGTGGTGTTCTTCACCCGTACAAATATCACGAACTATTTTTGTTTTTGTTTCCCTTTGATATTTTTTTACGCTTACATTATTGTTTTTGTTTTTGGTTTTTATTTTGTTTGTTTCGTCTCATTTGTCAAATTTGCATTTCATTCTCATCTGTTTAAAAAGCGATCGGTGATTTTTGGCATCAGACTGGCGCTTTGAATAGAGAAATCGCATTATATGTTTGAGAAACATAACAAAAATAATAACAACAAAAGCTTAAATAATAACTCAACTAATTGATCATAATATTCACGCATTGGAGAAAAAAACAACAACATCTGGGGAATACAAAAAAAAAAAACATCAGAAGAAAAAAATCCCCCAAATACATATAACACAGCAAACATCTCAAATACTACCAAATAAAAAATGCTTCTCCACAAATCATATAAATTATCCAGGGCAAGAATTAGTTAAGTAATTATTATGAGATAAATCAATAAAGTTGACAAAATTGGTACGAACTGAAAACTAAAGAAATGGCTTTAGACTTTATCCAGAGTATTATGAGAAAAAAGAATAGTCTTTCTTGGTCTGAATGTAGTCCAAAGACCTGGTGTCTTTGGTATTGCTCAAAGAATAATATTTAAAATTAACATATGGAATTTTCCACTGTGGATCATTTTGAGTCTGTTTATGTTACATTTAATTCTGAAGTAAGAGAAAGAAGTTCGAATAGCTGTCCACATTCTGCTTTAAGAGCTTTAAAACAAAAGACTTAAGACACAAACGTCCTTCCACGGTAACTTCCAAAAGAAATAGACTATCGGCTTGAAACCTAACACAAGTAGTTATATGACTTATGGTATTGGAAATAAGATATATTGGACCTCCTTTAGGTCTAGTCCTCATATAAATCCATCTCCATATTTTAATTCCTGAGCCTCCTGGAGGAGAAAAGTTCCTCCGATTTGGTTGAAGTTCTACGCGCGATGTCAATGTATGCTCTCTAATAAACATTGCAATGTAGGTCCATACCCGTTCATACACCGGAAAAAGTATTGTCGTGAGGCTAAGGATAGTAAATTAGTAAATATTTTTCGAAAAATTCAAGAAAATTTATTAGCTATACATACATAATTAATTTTTATACCCTCCACCATAGGATGGGGGGTATATTAACTTTGTCATTCCGTTTGTAACACATCGAAATATTGCTCTAAGACCCCATAAAGTATATATATTCTGGGTCGTGGTGAAATTCTGAGTCGATCTAATCATGTCCGTCCGTCCGTCCGTCTGTTGAAATCACGCTAACTTCCGAACGAAACAAGCTATCGACTTGAAACTTGGCACAAGTAGTTGTTATTGATGTAGTATTGAAAATGGGCCATATCGGTCCACTTTTACGTATAGCCCCCATATAAACGGACCCTCAGATTTGGCTTGCGGAGCCTCAAAGAGAACCATATTTCATCCGATCCGTCTGAAATTTGGTACATGGAATTGGTATATGGTATCTAACAACCATGCAAAAATTGGTCCACATCGGTATATAATTATATATAACCCACATATAAACCGATCCCCAGATTTGGCTTGCGGAGCCTCAAAGAGAAGCAAATTTCATCCGATCCGGCTGAAATTTGGTACATGATGTTGGTATATGGTCTCTAACAACCATGCATAAATTGGTACACATTGGTTCATAATTATATATAGCCCCCATATAAACCCATCCCCAAATTTGGGCAAGGAAAAAACTCTATTTATCAGAGAACTGAGCAGCGTTGCCAATTTAGCTTTTTTCCCGCTAGATTTGGCTTTTTTTGAAGACGTTTAGCGGGAAAAAAATGCATTTAGCTTTTAGCTTTTTTTCATGACCCTTTTAGCTATTTTTGGCTTTTTTATTTTCGACATGTTTCTATTGAAATATGGATAAATCGGCGTTTTTATCTAAGCCTTGCTGCAAGTATAAGGGTTTCCACATATTTCAAAGCTCAGATGAAACATTAATAATGAGTCCAGCCATTATGCGAGCATTTTTGTAGCAAATACACCTTGTTGTAAAGTTTTTTCATTATATACATAAAAGTTATCGTAAACTTTAAATCTACTATTACCATACAAATTTGTTAGATAAACTGTCAGTAAATTATTGGGAATATTATCATTTGACTCGTTTATCCTTTTTATGTTATTATAATATTCTAAAGTTATTACGATATTACTAAATTAAAATAGTAGATGTGAATAGCTTTGTGCACTGAAAAAATATTGTCGTATCCTTAAAATACGAACGCGAATTTTGGTTATAATAGCATTTGTGAATTTCTTTTATATAAACTGTTTTCCTTGTCCAAAAGACGATAAAGTCGTTTTGTCCTTATAATTAAGTGATTCAACTTAAAAATGGGTATGTTTTCATGAAAGAAGGAAGAATTAATGAAATAGTCTTTAAATGTGAGGAGTTTTTGCATCTTAACCACAAACCAAAATAGCGTTCAAAAATAGAAGATGTTTTTCAACACTTTATTTTAAAAACGTATATATACAATAATTTCTACTTGAAGTCGAGTCCGAATTTGGAAATTTAAGTTGGCGTTAGCACGTTTTTAAAGCTCATGAAAAAAGGAAAATGTTTTTACTGGGAAATGTAAACTATAGGTATTTTCTACAATTTAAATAAAAGTAATGTATTTCGAATTTTTCACAATTTCAAATCCAAACTAAAATGACAAATCATTTTTTTACCAAATCCAAAGCATGCTTAGATCATTTAATATTTTAAAATAACAAGTAAATAAAATAGAGGTGTTGGGAAGGTAGCTCCCACAAAACGAAGGACTTCCAGTAAAAAATTTGTGATAGTAATCAAAATGTATCGAATACGCAAACAGAGCTAATATGCCTTAGATATTGTTACAGTCTCACAGAAGTGGAATTAAAATGAAAATAATATGCATTGTAAGTGAAATAAAGCCTTTAAGTTTGTTAAATTTCAATCAAAAATGTGACTTTTGATACAAAAAAATTTAGCTTTTTTCTAGCTATTTTTTAACATTTTTTAGCTTTTTTTAGCTATTTTTTTGGGCAAATCTAGCGGTTTTTGGTGAAACAATTCTGGCAACGCTAGAACTGAGTCTTCTATGCTAAACAAAATTCGCATTCGTATTTTAAAGACATCTTTGGCCTCACGATAATATTTTTTTCAGTGTAGAGTCTCTGAATGGCAGGGACCAATATCTCTGATAGACACATTTTCACGCAGATCAAAATTATTAAACTCTGGCCACATTCTGCTTTAACAACTTTCAAAAACAAAAGACTTAAGACACAAACTTTCATCCCACCGTCTGTTTCTAACTTCCTGACGAAACAAGCTATCGGCTTGAAATTTGGCAAACGTAATTATTAATAATGTAAGTTTTATGGTATTGGAGATAAGACATATCGGATCTCTAGCTCCCATATAAACTGATCTCCATATTTGACTTCTTGAGCCTATAGGAGTATCAAAATTCGTCCAATTTGATTGAAATGCATGCATAAATTGGTGCCTATTGTTCCAAAGTTTATATATAACCCCCATATAAACCGATCCCCAGATTTGACTTCCAGAGTCTCTTGAAGAGGCAAAAATCATGCGACCGGTTGAAATTTGGAGCGTTATCTCAATACGAGGGTTGACTTTTATATATCGGGATTGGGCAACCCTAGCGTTGCACTCTGCCAACTGACAGCTCTATCGCACAGCTTGGCAGTTTTGAGGTTATATGTACTCAGAACGTTTTGACATACGAGCGTTTACAGCAACTTAAAAGTTTCATCTCGCCCAAAAAAATGGAATTAACGCAAACGCACAAAAAAGGATATAGATCTTAATGGAGGAATATTTTGAAAGATAATAAAGCAATTTTCGAAGATTAATATTTGTTGCTGTCCTCTAATGCCGAAATATATCTCTTATATCTCTGATAAACACATTTGCACGGAGATCAAAGTTGGCACAAGTAACCAGCAAAAATGGCAGGATTGAAAGTGGATCCGGAAGTGATGCCAAATTGCCGCAGAAGCGATGAATTTAACATGGGCTTGTCATAGGACGGATGTCCACCATTTCAGCAGCCTTTGCACTCAATTTACATCATTTCTTAAGGTACACTCAAAAAAAAGTGAACTCTCTATTTCACTAAAGCCAATTAAACTTTACTTTAGTTCATGGAATTATTAGGTTTGGAGAAAGTTTTCTTTACCCTAATAAATTTTTGTGTACGTTTGTTAAATTAACTAAACCCGAGGAAAAAAATATACTGAACTGAAGCATAAAGATTAACTAAATTCGTGTCTTCCACAAAATAGTTCAGAATTTCTTAAAATTTGTAAATTTTACCAAAAATGCGACCATCATGAACTTCGTATGTCACTAAAGACATTCTTGCAATTTTGAACTCCAAGTTTTTCCTTCAAACTACAAAATTTTCTTTAACAAGTGAAAAAAACTTAGTTATGTCTAATAAATTTTCTTGAATTTGTCGAAAAATATTTACTTCTTTTTATGGCATCGGCGTGATGCCATGTTATACCGTTTAGTTAAAATTTTCTACAAATATTAAAAATTTTATAAAATTAGCCGAAAGTTTTCTTCCTGGTGGGTTCACTGTTTTTTCAGTGTATGATCCGAATTCTGTGTTTTGGATGTGAAATGAAAAATTCTGTAATATTTTGCCAAATAAATAATTTTTATAATTTTTTATGATTTTTAATGCATTCGAACGCTTAACTGAAAGGTTTGACCACAAATACTTTCTGAAATTCGCAATTTTCTAGAATGGATTTATTCTATTTTTCACGTATTTCAAACAAAAAAGTTTAAATTCCCATTAAAAAAATGAAAAAAGCGAATTATAAAAAATTGAATTAAAAGAATTTCATGTGTAGTTCAAATCAAGAACATCTTTGGGAGGACGTTTTTGGAAGTGCTTTTAAACTTGTGCCTTTAGAAGAACTTCCAAATCTTTTTGCTGGGTAGTTATTATTAATGTAGGTCTTATGATATTAGAAATGAGACATATAGGACCATTTTTAGGTCTAGCCCCCCATGTAAACCGATCCGCAGACTTAATTTCACCTGAGTCGGTTGAAATTTTGTACAATAGATTTGTTTGTCATCATATTTTTTCTCAGCTAGAAAACTATTTCCCCAAAGACAAAATGGATGCGGTAAGCGGGTTTTTTGTCTATACATGCACCTAAGAAGTTATTTTGAAGATGGATTGGCTGGAGCCAATGTCTTGTTATGAACCGATATAAGTAAATTTCTTTGTAATGTCTCACTGCTTTCTCACATTTCGAACTACAAATCTTCAGGACGATCTCGGTTTTTGGGTAAATATTGTTTCACGAGTAATTATTTATTAAATTTTGGTTCAAATTCTAAACCAGCGCATTTTTATTTCTCTCATTTTATTTTGCCACGGGATCATTGCCTGGCGATGGTATGGAAAAGAAATCTTCAGAATGTCTAATTTGGAGACCAGTTTATATGGATGCTATATCTAATAATGGACCAATATTAACTTGCACATTGAAATGTATTTTATCTAGACCACAATTACGCAAAACTTACTTGCCTAGAACAAACAACACAGCTAATATCAAAGACCTCTTTCTTTGCCTATCAATCATATTTTGTTCTTTGCCACACCTTCACAAACTGATCTGTGAACATTATTAATCTTCATACAAAATTTTGCCAAATAATGGAAACTAATTTTTTGTTTCTGTTCTATTCATAGACCAAGCATACAATCTCATTTGAAAAGTTCGCTTAATGTATACCCATCACGATAAGAAAAGAAATAAAAACAAAATAAAATCAATTAAGTTCAAATCATGACGGAGCAATTATGGCTCGAATACAAAAAATTTTATTGTTTCTGCTTATTATCAAAAATTCATACAATATGGTAATTATTTATTATTTTGTAATCTCTTTTTTTTTGGATGTGAAATTTATTTTTACTCATCTTATTTTGAAAAGTTTAAGTATCATAAATTACACATCATCAGTTTAATTTTGTCGAAGGTGTTTCTTTCAGGCCAAACTAAGTTCGTTGAGGACATTAACATAATATACCAAATTTCAACTGGATCGGATGAAATTTGCTCCTTCAAAAGGCTCCAGAAGTCAAATCTGAGGATCGCTTTAAATGGGTCTAAATATAATTACACTGAAAACAAGTATATACGGCCGTAAGTTCGGCCAGGCCGAATCTTATGTACCATCCACCATGGATTGTGTAGAAACTTCTACTGAAGCCGATGGCAAGGTATCTTAAAACTTCCTAACACCGTAATATATACCACATAGTCCATACTTGGTATATATTAAACTAAAAAAGGCCGATTAAATACGTATATACTTAAGTTTAAAGTTTCTATAGAAATAAAATTTTGACAAAATAAAATTTTGACAACATTTTCTATAGAAGTAAAATTTTGACAAAATTTTCTATAGAAATAAAATTTTGACAAAATTTTCTATAGAAATAAAAATTTGACAAAATTTTCTATAGAAATAAAATTTTGTCAATATTTTCTATAGAAATAAAATTTTGACAAAATTTTCTATAGAAATAAAATTTTGACAAAATTTTCTATAGAAATAACATTTTGACAATGTTTTCTATAAAAATAAAATTTTGGTAGATTATTTTGAGCTCGAGTGGCAACCATGATTATGAACCGATATGGACCAATTTTTGTGTGATTGACCAATTTTGGCATGGTTATTAGCGGCCTTATACTAACACCACCTTGCAAATTTCAACCGGATCGGATGAATTTTGCTCGTCCAAGAGGCTCCGGAGATCAAATCTGGGGATTGATTTATATGGGGGCTATATATAATTATGGACCGATATGGACCAATTCTTGTATGGTTGTTAGAGACCATATACTAACATCACGTACCAAATTTCAACCGGATCGGATGAATTTTGCTCCTCTAATAGGCTCTGGAGTGTAAATCTGGGGATCGGCTTATACGGGGGCTATATATAATTATGGGTCGATGTGGACCAATTTTTGCATGGTAATTAGAGAACATATACCAACACCATGTACCAAATTTCAGCCGGATCGGATGAAATTTGCTTCTCTTTGAGGCTCCGCAAGCCAAATCGGGGGATCGGTTTATATGGGGGCTATATACAATTATGGACCGATGTGGACCAATTTTTGCATGGTTGTTAGAGACCATATACTAACACCATGTACCAAATTTCAGCCGGATCGGATGAAATTTGCTTCTCTTAGAGCAATCGCAAGCCAAATTTGGGGATCCGTTAAATGGGGGCTATACGCAAAAGTGGACTGATATAGACCAAATTTTGCATGGTAATTAGAGACTATATACTAACACCATGTACCAACTTTCAGCCTGATCGGATGAAATTTGCTTCTTTTAGAGCAATCGCAAGCCAAATTTGGGGGTCTGTTTATACGGGGGCTATACGTAAAAGTGGACCGATATGGCCCATTTGCAATACCATCCGACCTACATCAATAACAACTACTTGTGCCAAGTTTCAAGTCGATAGCTTGTTTCGTTCGGAAGTTGGCGTGATTTCAACAGACGGACGGACGGACGGACATGCCCAGATCGACTCAGAATTTTACCACAACCCAGAATATATATACTTTATGGGGTCTGAGAGCAATATTTGGATGTGTTACAAACGGAATGACAAAGTAATATACCCCCATCCTATGGTGGAGGGTATAAAAATATTATCGTGAGGTCAAAGATTTCATGTCTTTAAATTCGAATGCTAATTTTGTTTAGCATAGAAAAAGCATTTCTCTAATATTAAGTTTTTTTCCTTGTCCAAAAGTCGATAAACTTTTCAATTAGGTCTTATTGTCCTTATAAGTAAGTGATTTCACTTAAAAATGGGTATCATGACATGAAAGTAAAAATGTTTGGGCTAAGGTCAACTTGACTTTAATAATTCAGAAAAATTCTTTAAATTTAATGAAATTGTCTTTAAATTTGTTGTCTTTTTGCATATTGACTACAAAGGAAAAAATCGTTCAAATATAGGACATGCTTTTCAAAACTTAATTTTAAAGAAGTTTTTTACTAGAAACATAGCATAATTTCTACTGGAAGTCGAGTCTTTATTTGGAAAATAAAGTTGTCGTTAACTCGTTTTTAAAGGATTTTGATAGCATATGAAGAAAAAATGCTGAAAAAGCGAAAAATTAAAATTTGCTTCCTAGAAGCAAGTACACAAAACCCAAATTTAAAGGAGAATTGTGTCTTAAAAATATCCTTACTTGTATTCTCCGCTTCTTTGGCTCGGAATCAATACCAAAATTTTTAAAGTAAAGACAAAATCTTTGGAACAGGGCATGCTTTTTTTTTCAGTGTATGGACCGATATGGACAATTTTTTGTATAATTGTTAGAAGACATATGCTAACATTACGTACAAAATTTCAATCAGATCAAATGAAATTCTCTCTTCAAGGAGGCACCAGAAGTCAAAATTGGGGATCGGGTTTTGTGGGGACTATGCGAACAGTGGTCCGATATGGCTCATTTGCAATATCATCTGATCTACCTCAATAACAACTATTTGTGTCAAATTTGAAGACCATAGTTTATTTCCGTCAGAACACTCAAAAAAAAAGTGAACTCTCTATTTCGCTAAAGCCAATTTAACTTTATTTTAGTTCATGGAATAATTTTTTGTGTACGTTAGTTAAATTAACTAAAACCCAGGAAAAAAATATACACAAATGAAGGATAAAGATTAACTAAATTCGTGTCTTCCACAAAATAGTTCAATATTTCTTTAAATTTGTAAATTTTACTACAAATGCGTTCATCATGAACTTCGTATGTCACTAAAGACATTCTTGCAATTTTGAACTCCAATTTTTTCCTTCAAACTACAACATTTTTTTAACAAGTGAAAAAACTTAATTATTTCTAATAAATTTTCTTGAATTTGTCGAAAAATATTTACTTATTTTTATGACATCGGCGTGATGCCAGCGTTTGTTATACTGTTTAGTTAAAATTTTCTAAAAATATTCAAAATTTTCTAAAATTAACCGAAATTTTTCTTCCTGGTGGGTTCACTGTTTTTTCAGTGAAGTTGGTGAGATTTCTACAGACGGACGGACATCGCCAAATCGTCTCAGAATTTCACCACGACCAAGAATATACATATATATATATATATATATATATATATATATATATATATATATATATAGGAAAAAAAAAAATATATATATATATATATATATATATATATATATATATATATATATATATATATATATATTTATACTTTATGAGAGCAATATTTCGGTGTATTCCAAAAGGAATGACAAAATTAGTACATCCCCATCGTATGGTGAAGGGTATAGAAATAAAATCTGCACTAATCTTGTTTTCGACCAAATCGTGTTGTATCAAACTCTCCAAAGATTAAATGGGGCCACAGAAAAGGCGCTAATTAAAATAAATTAATTTCGTGATCGAAGACAAAAATAGTTTCATCTATGTTCATAATAGAAACTTAAATTTTCAATTTTTATTCAATTGAATTTCAAAAGTCTACATAAACCAGTTGCAATCTACAAATATTCGAAAGCACCCGTTATCGACAGTAATATCCCTACCTCATACATTTCTACGTCTTCTCGATTATTCTACGAAACACTGTGGCATTTTATTGTTTATGTTACATCATTTTCAGGTTCTCACTCACAAAAATAAATGCGTTTTCATTACCCAGTTCAAAAAACAAATATATTTCAAGGTATCGAAATTTTGTTTCCCGCAATGCCAGCGCTCGTAACCACACTTCTTAAATCATGTAAGAATGATTGTATGCGAATGTTATTATCAGCGCTTATGACACTCATCATGCGGGCTTTGACGCCTATTATTTCACATACGTCAAAATTGTATCATTAATTTGAGAATAATAATTGCATTAGTCGTACGAATGGAATTTATCTCAGAAATATACATAAATAAATAATAATTGGAATGAATCGCAGTATGAGGAAGTGTTAATGTTATTCAGGATGAAAATAATTTTGTCCATTTTGGACAAATTGCCAGAACTATCTCACCGAAAACTACCCCCAAATAAAACAGTTAAAAAAAGCTAAATACTTTTTGTTGTCAAAATTTTATTTCTATAGAAAATTTTATGAAAATTTTATTTCTATACTAATTTTGTAACAATTTTATTTCTTTAGAAAGTTTTGTCAAAATTTTATTTCTATAAAAAAATTTGTAAAAATTTCATTTTTATAGAAAATTTTGTCAAAACTTTATTTATATGGAAAATTTTGTCAAAATTTTATTTCTATAGGAATTTTCTCAAAATTTTATTTCTATAGAAAATTTTGTCAAAATTTTATTTCTATAAAAAAATTTGCAAAAATTTTATTTTTATAGAAAATTTTGTCAAAACTTGATTTATATGGAAAATTTTGTCAAAGTTTTATTTGTACACAAAATTTTGTCAAAATTTTATTTCTACAGAAAATTTTGTTTTGCAATGGAAATTTCGTCAAAATTTTATTTCTGTATCAAAATTTTGTCAAAATTTCATTTCTATAAAAAAATTTTGTCAAAATTTTATTTCTATGGAAAATTTTTTCAAAGCCTTATTTCTGTTGATAATTTTGTCAAAATTTTATTTCTATAGAACACTTTGAAAAACTTTTATTTCTATAGAAAATTTTGTCAAAATTTTATTTCTATAAAAAAATATGTCAAAATTTTATTTCTAAGGAAATTTTTTTTTTTTTGTCAAAATTTTATTTCTATAAAAAATTTTGTCAAAATTTTATTTCTATAAACAGAACATTTTGAAAACATTTATTTCTATACAAAATTTTCTCAAAACTTTATTTCTTTCGAAAATTTTATTTCTATAGAAAATTTTATGAAAATTTTATTTCTATCGAAAATTTTTCAAAATTTATTTCTATAGAAAATTTTGTCAAAATATTGTTTCTATAGAAAATTTTGTCAAAATTGTCTTTCTATAGAACATTTTGAAAACATTTATTTCTATACAAAAGTTTCTCAAAACTTTATTTCTATCGAAAATTTTATTTCTATAGAAAATTTTATTTCTATAGAAAATTTTATGAAAATTTTATTTCTATACCAATTTTGTAAAATTTTTAGTTCTTTAGAAAGTTTTGTCAAAACTTTCTTTCTATAAAAAAATTTTTAAAAATTTTATTTTTATAGAAAATTTTGTCAAAACTTTATTTATATGGAAAATGTTGTCAAAATTTTATTTCTATAGGAATTTTCTCAAAATTGTATTACTATAGAAAATTTTGTCAAAATTTTATTTATATAAAAAAAATTTGTAAAAATTTTATTTTTTTAGAAAATTTTGTCAAAACTTTATTTATATAGAAATTTTTGTCAAAATTTTATTTGTACAAAAAATTTTGTCAAAATTTTATTTCTATAGAAAATTTTGTCAAAATTTTATTTCTATAGAAAATTTTGTCAAAATTTTATTTCTATAGAAAATTTTGTTAAAATTGTATTTCTATAGAAAATTTTGTCATACTTTTATTTTATTTCTACAGAAAATTTTGTCAAAATTTTAGTTCTATAGAAAATTTTGTCATTATTTTATTTCTAAGGAAAATTTTGTCAAAACTGTTTTCTATAGAAAATTAAAATTTTGTCAAAATTTTATTTCTATAGAAAATTTTTGTCAAAAATTTATTTTTATAGGAAATGTTGTCAAAATTTTATTTCTATAGAAAGTTTTGTAAAAAAATTATTTTTATAGAAAATTTTATCAAAATTTTATTTCAACAACATTTTATTTCTATAGAAAATTTTGTCAAAATTTTATTTCTATAGAAAATTTTGTCAAAAATTTATTTTTATAGAAAATTTTGTCAAAATTTTATTTCTATAGAAAATTTTGTCAAATTTTTTTTTTTGTAGAAAATTTTATCAAAATTTTATTTCTATAGAAAATATTGTCAACATTTTATTTCTATAGAAATTTTTGTCGACATTTTATTTCTATAGAAAATTTTGTCAAAATTTTATTTCTATAGAAAATTTTGTCAAAATTTTATTTCTATAGAAAATTTTGTCAAAATTTTATTTCTATAGAAAATTTTGTAAAATTTTTATTTCTATAAGAAATTTTGACAAAATCTTATTTCTATAGAAAATTTTGTCAAAAATGTGTTTCTATAGGAAATTTTGTCAAAACTTTATTTCGATAGAAAAATGTATCAACATTTATGTTATATCTATAGAAAATTCTGACAAAATTTTATTTCTATAGAAATTTTGGCAAAATTTTATATCTATAGATAATTTTGGCAAAATTTTATTTCTATTGAAAATTTTTGTCAAAATTTTATTTCTATAAAAAATTTTGACAACATTTTATTTCTATTTTTGTATACAATCCATGGTGAAGGGTACATAAGATCCGCTCTGATTGAACTTTCGGCTTGTTTTCATTTCTGAGTGTTTCAAAGTCTTCTAACTGGTTTCACACATACGTCATTCGGACTCATCTCCATTCAATGGCGCAAGATGTGTAACACTAAATGAAAGCGGATGTGTAACTAAAAAGGGATGCCTTGACATAAATGAAAACATTTGCCTTATGATGGTTGTCAAGATGGATCTCTTGACAACCATCGGCCAAGAATTCAGCCACCTAACAAAAACTTCACCTACACTTTGCCAAAGAAATTTAATGGCAAAGTTAAGGTTTCCCTCTATATCTGAGATTTCTTTGCATGCGTGTAATACAAGATGTACTTTTTCTACTGGTAAACAAACTTTAGTTGCTTCTGGTAATTGAATTTCTTTTCAAACACTTGCCTGAGATATTTTTTTATTTTCCTTACAACTACGCTAAGAATCTGTAACATCAGGGAAAAGCATAATTTTGAATGGGTTTTCTTATTTCGTTTTTTTTTTCACCAGGAAATGAATGAAAAACTTGTGCATTTATTTGTAGCATTTCCTCAGAATCCATTGCGATTTATTTACTTTTGCCTACACTGGAAAGTAAGTGTGTTTAAAAATAAAAAAATAGTTAAGTTACACCTAAAGAAAAAATACTTTCCTCCGGAATGAAAATTTAGACAAACGAAATTCCCTTTGTTGTAAAATATTTTCTTTAAGAGCAAATGAATCTGAATTTAGGACTAGGACCGTTTGGCCCTTTATTTGTTTTTAAAGAAAAAATTGTAACGTCGAAACAAACTCTTCAAAAAAGAAAACTCATCTCTTAGTGTAGTAAATAATTCTTTGATATAAGGAAATTTTTATTTAAAAAAAGTTTATGAAATTTATTTCTTTGCTTTACTAGCTCCGGCGCCTTACAGTTACTTGATATTCTCCCCTTTCTTGACACATAGAGAGAAGGAATATGGTCATCTCACATATGTTTCAAGAATAAAATGTTATTTTTGGATGGGAAACAAGTAAAATCTTTATCACAACCATGTTATTTTTCTCGGAAATTATGTACCTATGTATTTTGTGTTTGGAGGGAAACTAACATTTTCGCGGAAAATTGATCCATGTTTCCATCCAAAAATCTATGGCTCTGTACGAGATGAGGAACACAAAGTCCAAGGATTGATTGCAACTTGACTGTCGAAGTACATTAACAAATTTGCTTCTAAACAGATTTCTTTCTGTGTACTCTTGAAATGAAAAAAAAAAAAACAAAGTTTTCAAGTTCGAATTTTAAAAGAAAAACTTTTCGATTTACATTTGTTCTCACGTGCAGATTTTGCACCATACAAAAAGCGTTAAAATGTCTTAGGGGCTTAGTGTTTACACTTGGGAGTTTTTTTTTGTCTGCAAATCAAAAAGTGTGAAATATACAGAAATGAAGTAACATTGTTCTTATTCTGAAGGGGGGTTCCAACAAGAGGTTTAATTTTAAATCACAAGATATATCGGTGCAATGAAAGAAGAGTTTTCTTAAGAAATAATTTTCTTTAAAGGCAAATAAAAAGAAATAGAGCCAATCGATGATTAGCATATCATAAATATGGGTTTGTTTGGTCTAAAAGAAAAGGCTTTATAGGAAAGGGGAACTTCGTTTACCTAAAATTTCGTTTCTGAGGAAAGTATTTTTTTCTTTGGGTGTGGCAATTTCGAAGGTTTTATTTTATATAGAAAATTTCGTCAAATTTTATTTCTATAGCAAATTTTCTCAATAATTTCGTGAAAATTTTATTAAAATTTTATAGAAAATTCAAAATTTTATAGGAAATTTTGTCAAAATTTTATTTCTATAGAAAATTTTGTCAAAATTTTATTTCTATAGAAAATTTTGTCAAAATTTTATTTCTATAAAAAAATTTTGTAAAAATTTTATTTCTATAGAAAATTTTGTCAAAATTTTATTTCTATAGAAAATTTTGTCAAAATTTTATTTCTATAGAAAATTTTGTCAAAATTTTATTTCTATAGAAAATTTTGTCAAAATGTTATTTCTATAGAAAATTTTGTCAACATTTTATTTCTATAGAAAATTTTGTCAACATTTTATTTCTATAGAAAATTTTGTCAACATTTTATTTCTATAGAAAATTTTGTCAAAATTTTATTTCTATAGAAAATTTTGTCAAAATTTTATTTCTATAGAAAATTTTGTCAAAATTTTATTTCTATAGAAAATTTTGTCAAAATTTTATTTCTATAGAAAATTTTGTCAAAATTTTATTTCTATAGAAAATTTTGTCAAAATTTTATTTCTATAGAACATTTTGTCAAAATTTTATTTCTATAGAAAATTTTGTAAAAATTTTATTTCTATAGAAAATTTTGTCAAAATTTTATTTCTATAGAAAATTTTGTCAACATTTTATTTCTATAGAAAATTTTGTCAACATTTTATATCTATAGAAAATTTTGTCAAAATTTTATTTCTATAGAACATTTTGTCAAAATTTTATTTCTATAGAAAATTTTGTCAAAATTTTATTTCTATAGAAAATTTTGTCAAAATTTTATTTCTATAGAAAATTTTGTCAAAATTTTATTTCTATGGAAAATTTTGTCAAAATTTTATTTCTATAGAAAATTTTGTCAAAATTTCATTTCTATAGAAAATTTTGTCAAAATTTCATTTCTATAGAAAATTTTGTCAAAATTTTATTTCTATAGAAAATTTTGTCAAAATTTTATTTCTATAGAAAATTTTGTCAAAATTTTATTTCTATAGAAAATTTTGTCAAAATTTCATTTCTATAGAAAATTTTGTCAAAATTTTATTTCTATAGAAAATTTGGTAAAAATTTTATTTCTATAGAAAATTTTGTCAAAATTTTATTTCTATAGAAAATTTTGTCAAAATTTTATTTCTATAGAAAATTTTGTCAAAATTTTATTTCTATAGAAAATTTTGTCAAAATTTCATTTCTATAGAAAATTTTGTCAAAATTTCATTTCTATAGAAAATTTGGTAAAAATTTTATTTCTATAGAAAATTTTGTCAAAATTTTATTTCTATAGAAAATTTTGTCAAAATTTTATTTCTATAGAAAATTTTGTCAAAAAAATTTCTATAGAAAATTTTGTCAACATTTTATTTCTATAGAAAATTTTGTCAAAATTTTATTTCTATAGAACATTTTGTCAAAATTTTATTTCTATAGAAAATTTTGTCAAACTTTTATTTCTATAGAACATTTTGTAAAAATTTTATTTCTATAGAAAATTTTGTCAAAATTTTATTTCTATGGAAAATTTTGTCAAAATTTTATTTCTATAGAAAATTTTGTCAAAATTTCATTTCTATGGAAAATTTTGTCAAAATTTTATTTCTATAGAAAATTTTGTCAAAATTTTATTTCTATAGAAAATTTTGTCAAAATTTTATTTCTATAGAAAATTTGGTAAAAATTTTATTTCTATAGAAAATTTTGTCAAAATTTTATTTCTATAGAAAATTTTGTCAAAATTTTATTTCTATAGAAAATTTTGTCAAAATTTCATTTCTATAGAAAATTTTGTCAAAATTTTATTTCTATAGAAAATTTTGTCAAAATTTTATTTCTATAGAAAATTTTGTCAAAATTTTATTTCTATAGAAAATTTTGTCAAAATTTTATTTCTATAGAAAATTTTGTAAAAGTTTTATTTCTATAGAACATTTTGTCAAAATTTAATTTGTATAGAAAATTTTGTAAAAGTTTTATCTCTAGCGAAAATAGTTAACTACAGAATTATTTGTAGTTAACTATTTATGGATTGCCTACAAATTTGTATATGACAAGGTATATTAAACCATCCCAATATTGTCCTCTAAATTGTATGTTAGTCCATATGGAGACTACAATAAAAAAAGTTTACTTGTATCCAAAAAATTTGACCTTCCCTCAAAAATGTTGGCATTGATTCCGAGTCAAAAATTCGGCTATTTAAAATAAGAACAATTTTTAGGGACTTATCTAGCATTAAATTTAGAATCAATAAAATTAAAATTAGGATACAGAACTTATTTATCGCATTTTTCTTTATATTAATAACGCTATTCACGTATAAACAAATACCACTTTTAAAAAGCCAAATTGTAACAGATACTTCAACTTCAACCGGATCGAATTAAATTTGGAGATTTTCTCCACGACCAAAAATATATACACTTTATAGGTTCTGAGATCAATATTTCGATGCATAACGCACAGAAAGCCACAGATAGTGTACTCCAATCCTTTGGTGGAGGGTATCAAAAACTCACTTCGTACAAATTTCTGAGGAAGGTGGAGGTCGTGGGTAATTAAGAACTGAAACAACATATTATACATATTTTTTGTCTTTTCACATATATGTATATATACATACAAAATGTTATATCGACAAAAGTTGGTCTTATGAAATTCTAATGACTCCTGTCTGATTTTACAAAAGTTAATAATAAAAGCTTTAAACTTTCGAAATATTCCACAAGTTTTTGTTTCTATTCGATTTCCAACGACATGTTTTTTTTTTGCTTTTGTCTTTGACTGCCACAAATGATATCGTTTGTGAGCAGTTTAAGAAAAGTTTTATGTTATGCAATAGTAGTACATCACATAAAGGATAACCACATATATTTGGATTTAAATGTACCCTCTAAGAATTGAGGTAGTTAATTGCCACTAGTCAGGTGGCAAACATTTCTATAGAAATAAAATTTTGCTAAAATTTGCTATAACAATAAAATATTTACAAAAATTTCTACACAAATGAAACTTTGACAAATTTTCCATAGAAATAAAATATTGACAAAATTTTATATAGAAATAAAATTTTGACAAAATTTTCTATAGAAATAAAATATTGACAAAATTTCCTATAGAAGTAAAATTTTGACAAAATTTTCTATAGAAATAAAATTTTGACAAAATTTTCTATAGAAATAAGATTTTGGCAAACTTTTCTATAAAAATAAGATTTTGACAAAATTTTCTATAGAAATAAAACTTTGACAAAATTTTCTATAGAAATAAAATATTGACAAAATTTCCTATAGAAGTAAAATTTTGACAAAATTTTTGTCAAAATAAAATTTTGAAAAAAAATTAAAAAAAAAATCTATAGAAATAGAATTTTGACAAAATTTTCTATAGAAATAAAATTTTGACAAAATTTTCTATAGAAATAACATTTTGACAAAATTTGCTATAGAAATAAAATCTAGACAAAATTTTCTATAGAAATAAAATATTGACAATATTTTCTATAAAAATAAAAATTTGACAAAATTTTCTATACAAACAAAATAATGACGAAAATTTCTATAAAAATAAAACTTTTACAAAATTTTCTATAGAAATAAGATTTTGACAAAATTTTCTATAAAAATAAGATTTTGACAAAATTTTCTATAGAAATAAAATTTTGACAAAATTTTCTATAGAAATAACATTTTGGCAAAATTTTCTATAGACATAAAATATTCTATAGAAATAAAATATTGACAAAATTTCCTATAGAAGTAAAATTTCTATGAAAAATTTCTATGAAAAAAAAAATTTTGTATGTATTAGTTCCTTTTATTCTTCAATATTTCACAATTGAATTGCTTTATCAGGAGTAGATCTACAATAAAATTGATATTTTTAATCACGACATATACATTTTTTATCAAAAAATTATTTATCTACTCCTGATGAAGCAATTCAACGTAATTGCGAAATATTAAAGAATAAAAAGAACTAATACATAAAAAAACGATCTCAAGCTTGAATAATTATTTTCTATTTAATAAACACGAAAGATCGAATAAGATAAAAATTTCTAATGAAAAAAATCTATAGAACTAAAATTTGGCAAAATTTTCTATAGAAATAAAATTTTGACAAAATTGTCTATAGAAATAGAGTTTTGACAAAATTTGCTATAAAAATAAAGTTTTGACAAAATTTTCTATAGAAGTAAAATTTTGACAAAATTTTCTATAGAAATAAAATTTTGGCAAAATTTTCTATAGAAATAAAATTTTGCTAAAATTTTCTATAGAAATAAAATTTTGACAAAATTTTCTATAGAAATAAAGTTTTGACAAAATTTGCTATAAAAATAAAGTTTTGACAAAATTTTCTATAGAAATAAAATTTTGACAAAATTTTCTATAGAAATAAAATTTTGACAAAATTTTCTATAGAAATAAAGTTTTGACAAAATTTGCTATAAAAATAAAGTTTTGACAAAATTTTCTATAGAAATAAAATTTTGACAACATTTTCTATAGAAATAAAATTTTGACAACATTTTCTATAGAAATGAAATTTTGACAAAATTTTCTATAGAAATAAAATTTTGACAAAATTTTCTATAGAAATAAAATTTTGACAAAATTTTCTATAGAAATAAAATTTTGACAAAATTTTCTATAGAAATAAAATTTTGACAAAATTTTCTATAGAAATAAAATTTTGACAAAATTTTCTATAGAAATAAAATTTTGACAAAATTTTCTATAGAAATAAAATTTTGACAAAATTTTCTATAGAAATAAAATTTTGACAAAATTTTCTATAGAAATAAAATTTTGACAAAATTTTCTATAGAAATAAAGTTTTGACAAAATTTGCTATAAAAATAAAGTTTTGACAAAATTTTCTATAGAAATAAAATGTTGACAAAATTTTCTATAGAAATAAAATTTTGGCAAAATTTTCTATAGAAATAAAATTTTGACAAAATTTTCTATAGAAATAAAATTTTGACAAAATTTTCTATAGAAATAAAATTTTGACAAAATTTTCTATAGAAATAAAGTTTTGACAAAATTTGCTATAAAAATAAAGTTTTGACAAAATTTTCTATAGAAATAAAATTTTGACAAAATTTTCTATAGAAATAAAATTTTGGCAAAATTTTCTATAGAAATAAAATTTTGACAAAATTTTCTATAGAAATAAAATTTTGACAAAAAATGTATATTATTCTATTGTTAATCTTTAGAAATAAAATTTTTTTTTCTATAGAAATAAAGTTTTGATAAAATTTTCTATAGAAATAAAATTTTGACAAAATTTTCTATAGAAATAAAATTTTGGCAAAATTTTCTATAGAAATAAAATTTTGACAAAATTTTCTATAGAAATAAAATTTTGATAAAATTTTCTATAGAAATAAAATTTTGACAAAATTTTCTATAGAAATAAAATTTTGACAAAAAAAGTCTATTATTCTATTGTTAATTTTTTAATCAAGTATTTTTTTGGTGCTCCATTAAAACTTTGATTGATACTAAGATAAGCTGGTAAGTGGCAATTTTTGTGCAATCGAGCAATTCCTTGGCTCTTTCCAGTCTAGCTTTTTAGCGCATCGATGAGCTCTTATACTTTTTGGAACTTCAATAGCTTTTTTCCAAGGTAATTTTTCAATATGTGCTTCATCGGTTCTGGCGATATGTTCATCTTACGACCATAGGGAATATAAACCTAAATAATCTTCGGGTGCTCTTTACCTGTTTGTTTTTTTAAGGCCAAGTAATCGATTTTTGGCCAAAAAATTATGACATTCTTTTAATTAACATTTCTTTCTTTAAATTTTTTTTTAACTTCGGGTAAATTATGTGCCCTAAAAGATTACAAGTCTTTCATATTAAATCAATATTTTAGTGTATAAAGTAGTACTTTTCGAGGCATGTCACACTGATTATTCATACCAACAGAAATAGTCTATAAAAATAAGTATGTTTGTGTTCATGTGTGTGTGTGTGTAAAGTAACCTACAACCAATATTTCTATTACTTTGCCTCAGCATATTTAACAACGACACCGTATAGTTTTAAACTTTTCCATTACCCAAACCACCCCCCCCCCCCAACAGGTAAAACTATGACAAATATTTAAGTAGGTCCTTCCCCCCAACGGAATACCTCAAATAAAAACTTTATTCATACATATGTAAATATGAGGCAAGGTGTCTTCTGTCTATATATCAAGTCAGGATGCAAGATAAATGTAAGATTATGTCGCCCGAGCAATAAATGTTGATAATGCCACTTTCCATAATTCTCCAATCACAGGCAAGCATACACACTTGTTCTTCTCTTTCTTGCAAGGACTTTTTCAGTTTTAAAATCTTTGGCAAGCAAATATTTTCAAAAGGTGTTTAATAATGATATACGGGTGTCAGATCAATGGGAAAGGCATTTCGGATAGGAGTAGCCTTCATTAGCAGATACGAGTAGACGTCATTCAAGGTCTTAAAGTAATATTTCACAAAATCATCATCTTATCGACCAATAGAACATTAAAGAAAACAATGAATTCCAATTGGAAGAGGAATTCGATTTAGCTTTTTTTATGCTGAAAATTCGAAGATTTGAAAGGTCGAATTTTCCACATTTTGAAAAGGTCAAAAAGTCGAATTAAACAAATTTTTGAAAACCCGAATAAAAACAATAAATACCCTCCATCATGGATTGCCACAAAGTTCCATTAAAGACAGTCATCCACAAGCAAATAACTTGGGTTGTGATAACAGTTGCAAGGTATTTTAAGCCTTCTTAAAATTGTCTACTAAAATGTAACTTAGTTGGTATGCAGTCTTTGTTATATAGCAAAAGGTAGGAATCTTAAATACCTATATAAGCAATTTTAATTCTTGATCGGTTTATATAGAGGTGTCTATATTTATGAACCGATATGAACCAATTTTTTCAAACGAAATTTTTAAAAAGAAACAAGTACATACGGCTGTTAGTTCGGCCAGGCCGAATCTTACCCTCCACCATGGATTGCGTAGAATCTTCTATTAAAGACTGTTATCCACAATCGAATTACTTGGGTTTCGGTAACACTTGCCGAGGTATCTTAAACCTTCTTAACATCGTCTTCTAAATTGTATGTTAGTCCATACGGGGTATATATTAGACAAAAAACGCCGATTAAATACGTATATAATTCAGTTCTTGACCGGTATATATAGGAAAAGTCTACAAATAATTACGATCCGATCTAAATTTTTGCGCGGTAATTAGAGAGCCAGAATTTAAATATGGGGGCTATATACTATATGGGGGCTATAGAAATAAAATTTTGACAAAATTTTCTGTTCGGTAGTTTTTTTGGTAGAGTTTTTGCATGTGTTTTAGAGATCATATACTAACACCACGTACCAAATTTCAACCGGATCGGATGATCCGGTAGCCAAATCTAGGGATCGGGTTATATGGGGGCTATATATAATTATGGACCGATATGGATTCTGGCATGGTTGTTAGAGACCATATACTAACAGCACGTACCAAATTTCAACCGGATCCGATGAATTTTGCTCCTCCAAGAGGCTCCGGTGGTCAAATCTGGGGATCGGTTTATATGGGGGCTATATATAATAATGGACCGATGTGGACCAATTTTTGCATGGTTGTTAGAGACCATATACTAACTCCATGTACCAAATTTCAACCGGATCGAATGAATTTTGCTCCTCCAAGAGGCTCCGCAAGCCAAATCTGAGCGTCGGTTTATATGGGAGCTATATGTAAAAGTGGTCCGTGAGCGTGATTTCAACAGACGGACGGACAGACATGCTTAGATCGACTCAAAATTTCACCACGACCCAGAATATATATACCTTATGGGGTCTTAGAGCAATATTTCGAGGTGTTACAAGCGAAATGACAAAGTTAATATACCCCCCATCCTATGGTGAAGGGTATAAAACCTGGTCCTTGTTCCAAAAACTTTCAATTTTCGTAATTAAAAAGAAAGTCCTCTCAAATACTTTTCCAACGATATATTACACATACATGCTTATTAAAATGCACCAACAATTTGCTAACTCTGGTAAAATAGTACCTAAATCTGACCCGATACTATCAAATCAAACGCCACACAATACTATCAAATATATTCCTTGTGCAAAATTTGAAGCGTCAGAGTAAATTCCTGGCATCTGGGCACGGCAGCCACTCGAGCCAAAAATAATTTACCAAAAACTAGAGAAAATTTTAACAAAAAACTACCAAACAAAAATGTCTTATTTATTTCTATAGAAAATTTTGTCATCAATTTATTTCGTGTTTGTTGTTGATATTGTTGACATTTTTATTTTAATTTTTATGATTTTTATCTCATAATATCGGCTATAGAAACCAACAATTTCAAGTTTAATTTATAGACCTATAGCCGAGATTATGAGATAAAAAATCATAAAAATTTATTTCTATAGAAAATTTTTTCAAAATTTTATTTCTATAGAAAATTTTGTCAAAATTTTATTTCTATAGAAAATTTTCTCAACATTTTATTCCTTTAGAAAATTTTGTCACAATTTTATTTCTATAGAAAATTTTCTCAACATTTTATTTCCATTGAAAATTTTTTCAAAATTGTATTTCGATAGAAAATTTTCTCAACATTTTATTTCCATTGAAAATTTTTTCAAAATTGTATTTCGATAGAAAATTTTGTCAAAATTTTATTTTTATAGAAAATTTTGTCAAAATATTAATTATTTATATTTTATTTATTTATAGTTAGTTATGAAGTACCTCTTAATTGGAGAAGACTATATTACAAAATATACCAAAACATCAAGAATTCTACCAAACAATAAAAAATCGGCCATTGTTGGTAGAATTATTATTATTATTAGGCTCCCCTGTAAAATGTCGTCCTTATCGCCAACGGATTTAGATATACCACCTGTATTATATATGAGTCACCAAATTACCAATAAACTTTTTACAAACCCACATGTATTAACCGATCATTTTTTTATATTTTAGCACTGGATTATGTTTTCCAATACTCCTTGGATTTGAATTCCATTATAATCTCGTCTGTGTACAACTTTTGGCAGTCATCCTCAAGTTTTGCACATGATAACTCTTAAACCCTAAGTCATTATCCCCGAATAGTTATTTCTCAAGCAAAAATGAAATTTCTAAGACAAATGAATTTTTTTATATTGAATAATTTTATTTAAATTGATTAATTTGTTTTACATAATATTGACAAAAAAAACGTTAATTTCGCATCGATTTTAATTCAAGTGTGTGTGTGTGTTTGGTTAAATATATTTATATAATAGAGATTAAAATAAAAACAAGCAGTTTTTCATTTTCATTTTTGATATATCGTTTGTGTGTGTATGTGTTTTTGCTGCTGTAGCCATCTGTTTGTTGTTGTTGTAGATGTTTTGTATTTAGATTAAACAAACTGATGCGTTTTTAGAAATTCCAACATGCCTTGCACATTGGCATCCACATTCAAGTGACCCTGTGAACTATGATGTTGTGATTGGGAATTAAGAATGCCTTGATTGGGCATATTACCACCATTACCGCCTCCTAGCTGGGATGGTGGTCCACCACCCAAACCCCCAAAGCCAGATTGCTGGCTCAGATGTTGTAGAAAGATATCTTGTGGAGTGGCTTGGGGCTGCTGCTGCTGTTGGGGTGGCATTTGTTGAGGCCCCATTTGATTCTGTTGTGGAAAGGAAAATTGTCTAAATGAAAGAATTGCTGGGTCCATGGCTGTCCAATCACTGCCCGAATAGCCTGATTTTTGATTACCCATATTTTGTGGCTGATTACAATTGTCATGGCGTAAACCCATTGACTGTTGTGGCTGCTGCTGTTGCATATTACCCAAATGTGTACTCCATACATTGGGATTGGGCATTTGTAAGGGATGTTGTTGTTGTTGCTGCTGCTGAGGAGGCATATGTGAAGGATTTCCACCACCATTGTTACCCGGTAAATTCATAAAAGGCAACATTTTACTATTTTGGTTAGTGTGTAGCCGAGGATCCATCGATCCATAGCCCCCAAGATTGCTATTTAAGTGATTGAAGCCTGGCGGAGGCAAGCGTAGCCTTTGCATATACTCCAGCATGGGATCTTGATGCAATGGCGGTTGTGTCTGCTGATTGTTTATCTGTTGCTTGGGCGGTGCTATGGGATTAGAGTGCGATGTTGGTACATGGTTGTGCTGTAGCTGCTCTTCTTCATTTTCGATTAATTCCGCCAAAGCCTTTTGTGTTTCTATGAATGGATCAAAGCCTAAATCATCATCAGCATTGGAATTCTGTAGATATTGATTCTTCAAATGATTTTGTGTGGCATGTACATTGACATTGTGTTTATTAGCTGGTTGCTGTTGTTGTTGATGTTGCATTTGTTGATGGTGCATCATTGGGTCTAGTTTGTTATACAGTTTCTGTTTTTGTTGCTGCTGTTGTTGTTGCTGTAGATGGGAGCTCAACAAAGAGTTATGATCTACAAGTTGAGAATTTAAGGGTTTATTTTCTAACAAGGACATCATGTGGAAATTATCACCAAGGCCACCAACTCCCAAACCAGAAGGTCCACCACCATAATGTTGCAATTTTTGTTGCTGTTGGTGTTTATGAAAATCAAAGAATTTCGACATATTCGTTTCGAATGGTAAAGGTGGATTTTGCAAAGCACTCTCGACTCCCTGGTGTTGTAATAGAGGATTCTGAGGAGGCATAAAATGTGAATGTCGGCCCATATCGCCCGCACCACCATTGTTCAGCTGGGAAACACGCATAGTATTCAAGAGTATGTTTCGTTTTTGCAATTCCTGTAATTTACGCAAATCTTCCTGTTGCTTGAGTTGATGGTGATTGTGTATGTGCTGCTGCAGTTGTTGTTGTTGTTGCAGTTTCTCCTCCATTTGTTTGTTGGTCTTGAGTATAACAGATTTGAAAGCATCCTCCCAGTCATTGGTACAATTAATATTGCTCTGATAGCCATCGATGCCATTTATTAGATCGGGTAAATTAGGCATGGTACGTCCACCCAGCAGGGGATCATCTAAAAGTTTATTTGTGCCAGCCATCATTGCTGAAGGGGTTTGTGTGGGAGGCATCTTACCAGCATTTAAACTGAAGAAGCTATTGTCATCGAATAGACTTAATTTTGACATATCTGAAGTTGGAGTTAATAGCGGATTTTCTCCAATTTTTCCGCTGACTCCCTTTTCCGAAGAATCTTCTAAGGACAGCGGCATACCATTGTAGGTCGAGGACTGCAAGAGATCTCGCATACTAGGAGTCCTATTTTTATGTCCAAACACTGAAAAGTTATCGGCCAGAGCAGCACTTCTCTCAATGCTTTCGGTAAATGGACAGGTATCTGATTTCTCTGTTGGCATCTTTGTGGTCGCTTCATCAGGTTGTGTGCCCTGGACAGGGTCATCAAGCGTATTTATTTTATGGAATTGGTTTGGTGTGGGTGTTTGCCTAGACATTCTTGTTTCACTGCTTATTGAGGAACCGTTGCTGCCATTGGAGGCACTGGCGCTGCTACCAGATGTACTGCTACTACTACTACTGCTGCTGCTACTAATGCTACTATTGCTATGGGCCACATTGGGTTCCTCAGTAGATTTGTTATTTTGAACTCTTTGCTGTTCTCGATTGTTGTTGCTTTTGCTATTGACCTCGGCATTAGATTTTCCTTTGGAATTGCCAACTTTATTGTTTGCTTCTAGTTCGATTGTGAGTGCAGCGGAGTCTTCTTTCCTCTGTGAGCTTGTTTTCTTGTCCCTATCTTTGTCTGTTCTATTTTTCTCCTGACCACTATCCGTAGAGTTTTTAGCAGACTGTGAACCATTGCCATTTTGTGATTCAGTGGCATCCTTTCCGGCAGGTGCCGCATTGCCATTCACATTGGATGCAGAATTTTTATTCTTCGCTTTGCTGTTCTTTTCCGGTTTGGATTTTTCCTGTTTTTGCCTATCTTTTTTACTTTTTGCAGTATTGGCACTTGATAGCGACTCCTTTTTACCGACAGGTGATACAGAAAGACACGGCCATGCCTCCGTTGTCTGTCCATTCACTGCTGCAGTGGCCATCGAAACCGCTGCTGATGTGGCATGACCGCCCACAACTTCGCTGACACAGCTTGCAATAGCCTTGGCAGAATTACTAGTAACAATGCCCGAAGTTTTATGGGATTCCGTTACCTTGGTAGACGTAGTGCTACTGATCGTGCCACCACTGCTGATAATAGACGACCCCACTGTTGTTGTTACCAAACCACCCGCTGTACTTGTACCCGAAGTGGCTATAAGCACATCATGTAAACGCTTTTCATAGTCCTGATGCTTGCCCTGGTGCATTTCCTCTTTAGTAAAGCTAGCCTCTGGATCACCAAGCTCATGCAAGTACATACAATCGCTCTTGGGACACTGTTGATTTTTCATAAAGTGGCTGCAATACTTGGTTGTGCCCAAACTGGTTTTTATAAGGCGCCCATCAATCATTATATTATTAACACTTTGTATGGCCCTCAAAGCATCGGGGTTATGGACGTACGTAACATACGCCGAAGCCGAAGGACCCTGAACTCCGGCATAGGTAGTGCTAGGATTAATAACAACCTTATGAATTTTACCATACTTGCCGAAATACTCGTGCTTCTTCAAAATCTCGGCATCGGCCAGACGTGGAGGCAACCCCACCACAAACACCAAGTTCTTCTGGACCACTCGCACATTGGCCAGGTGTTTGCGATTTTCGGTAATTTCCTGCTTACGCTTCTGGTCCCTTTGGCGTTTCTGGAACTTAAAGGCCACCATTTCCTCCTGACTGAGAGGTTTAAAGTCGGCTGGATTTTCCGGATATTCCTTGCGACAGGCCGGACACAACTGATTCTCATCCGTCCTTATTCTGTGCCAGCAGAATCTGCATATCTGATAGCCACAAGTGCATGGATAGAAATTGAGATCGTCAACTTCCAGAGGCTCCATACACAATGGACATTCGACGATGTCATCGGTGTTATTTAAATTACTCATAGTTGCAGCAGCTATCTCCTCAGGCAATTATGATGATGATGAGTATGTGTGATTGATTGTTTGCTGTGGTCAGTCGCCAGTAAGTACCACTAAAACAATCAACGCAAATTATGTAGAAAGACAAAAAGTCTGCTTTTAATTCCTTTCAACTTTTTCTAAATTCGTCGTTTAGTAGTTTTTTTTGGGATACCCAAAGAGTTGCGGCTATAGAATGAGGAAAATTTCTCCTCTACCAAATTTCCTCAATTATCTTCAATTGCAGTAAAAATATTTTCTCGGATTTCGAACGACGACGACGAGAGTTTGGTGACACAACTATTTCACAGTTAAAAAAGTGTTGTCAATACCAATCGGCTACGACTGATGCAGTTTCCAGTCCAATAATCCAAGAAATTCCATTAATTTTACAACAATTTGAAAGGGTTTTATCAATTTCTTCGTAATCTACTTAATATTAATTCATACAAATAATTTTTTTACACCTTAACCTTCAGTAACTTCTATTTCCATCAGTATTAATATATTTGGGGTCTATAGAAATAATATGCAAGAGCTAACAATTCATGATGAATACTCATGGGGTCTTTGGGCTATGTATACGCATCCTTTTTCCTCTGAATCTGAAGTAAAGGGTATACAATCTCGTGCTATCTCTTTCTGGCTGCAACAGCTGAGAATTGTCAGTTCGTAGAATAATAGGGAATATAATGGAAGGCCAAACAAATGGGAAACGCAAAATAAAAGCATTAGTCGTATTGATACGCCACACTTCCAATTAAATTTATGTCAACACAGGGTGACTCATATAAAATAATTTCAAATATTCATTTAGCCCAATGAACTCAAACATTGGAGAAACAATTGAATCCGTTGCAAACTAATTGTATATAATAATATACACTATTATGCATTATAATATTATTAAGTATTAGTATTCCCGTCCAGATGGGAATATTTGACAAAAATCCCGGAATCTCAATTACTTGCAATCGAAATACTAATTTTATGTTGGCCAGCTGTTAAACGCTATTTCTTAAAAAATTTTAAGAATATCCAGAAACTGATATTGGCTATAGAAAATATTCTTTAATATATCCTTTAGTACCTTGCGAAATAAGCAAACTTATGTCTATAGGTCAGTATTAACAGCCAATTTCTCATATCCGAAACGAATGCTTTCGTTCGACTAGGATGGCCAAAATAGCTGAATTTATAAAAGAATCTTTTTTAAATCAGACGAAAGATATATATGGGAGCTTTATAAACATCTGAATCGATTTTAACCAAATTTGGGATTCATATCTAGGATTATAATTCTGCTCTCTGTGACATATTTCAAATAAATCGGAGGGAAATTTTGACCCACGGTAGTCATATGAGGCTGATGCGCTTTACAGACTATCACCCTGCCAGCATTTCAAAGTTCCATTTCATCCTCATCGGTACCACAGACTCGTAAGTGACACTGCAACAATCGCCAACTGTGATAGTATTTTGCCACCACTATTGTTACAAGAGCCATTTTATATTTTGTGAAACACCAAGCACAACTAGCTTCTTATAATTTATTTAAATAAAAACGATAATGAAGTGCTGAAAACATAGATATTTCGCTTAAAATTGTGAAAGGTATATTGTTGAACAATTTTTGACTTTCCAAATGGAATAAAGTGATAGTTATTCAAATATTTTTCCAGACACGCTGCCTCCATTGGGAATAAAAGCTCTGGCTGATAGACGCTACAACATGTAACTTGCAACTTGTAACTCAACATCAATCTTTTATTAATGCATAAAAATATGTTATATGTGATGTGATAGTGGTATAAATGTTATATTTATGAGTATTTATAAATGTTTAATAAAATTAAAAAACATCTAAACAATCGTGTTTTACTTGACCACAATGATTCTTTTACAACTACCTTAAAATGCACTTTGTCTGATTGTTTGAAGGGGCTCTTATTGGCGCCCTTCTAAACGTATCCAGAAGGGCACCTAATAATTGCACTCATGCGATACTTTTTTGTAGTAACTTGGCGTGGTACATCTTCTCAATAGTGACAGCGCTTTTCCGACGAGTTTTGGATATCGTATACGACTGTTTTCGACATAATGGGGATCTCAGAAGCGCCCCCAATTCAAAAAATGTTGGCAGTTATTCCGGACGGAATGTCGGTGTTTGTAAAGAATCTTACAGTCTGTCGGATCGATACGACTTGTCGACGATGGCTAAATAATCGGTAAATGTGTTATCGATTCCATAAACATGCAGCAGTATCGATTATGCCTTCGGACTTAACTTATAATGTGCACAATATATGGGATATGTCCGACACGAGCACTGTCGTCCGGAATAATTGATAGTCTGTAAAGCGCATAAATCGGGCCAAAGATATATATGGGGCCCATATATAAATCTGATCCGATTTCAAAAATTTGGCATGCACAGATAGAATGCTAATCACACAAATCAAAGCAAACCTCTGTGTTCTGGGGCCATATAAGTACATAAAGGACGACAGATAGAAATTGGAGCTAGATCTAAATCTGAATCAATTTCCCCCAAAATCTATAAGGTTATACCAAACTAGTGCCCATTTTGAAGGTGATTGGACTAAAACTGCGACCTAGACTTTTTTGATCACAAAAATGTGATCCTTATTGATTTTAGTTTAAAACAGTTCACATTTAGATATAGATCCCATATACAGTGAAACCTCTCAACCTTTGATACCTTTCAAAAGCAGACAATTGTCGTAATAGGTTTGCTAATTAACAACTTAAAAGTAACCTCTTATAACAGGGCATCTCCAAAATTTGGGCGACCACTTTTGAGACGTTTCGCTTTATAACTTTTGTCACATTATGCCATCGTGTTGTGAAATCTCCAAGTACGAAGCTTCCCAAATCTGGGTATTCTTGCTCTAGAATATCGCAAGTGAACAATTTCCATTGTTGCAGAAGTTGTGTGTCCCAATAGTAATAAAGCACCACAATCATCCCTGGTTTTCAGTAACAACTGACTATATAAATTCCTTCCATTTCACATTTTCCCCATCAGGACAGTAGTATGCTCACCACCGAGATTATAAACAAAAAATTATTTTATTTATAGATTTCTCAGAGACCTAGAAAACACGTTTAAAAATAATATAGAAGAAATAAAATATAATTTAAGTTAAAAAGCAACTATGAAGACTTTGCTGTTGAAGGCACTACGGATTTATTGTGTTTCGCTACCGCCTCCTGAGCTTTGCTTAATTTTATTTGTCCTTCTGTGGCCCGTGACCGCATCTCACTCTCCATAGATTTGTTCAAATTTTTCGATATGGCCTGCTTTATTTTTTGATTCTCATTGAATTTGGACTTCTTTGCTTGAATTGGAGCATCTATAAAATAAATTGCATGCAATAACAGGTATCAGGCTTTTATGGAATTAATATCTTACTCGATCGTCTGGTAAATGCAGCACTATTTTTCTGTTTTTGTTTCTTTTGGATGCTATCAGGCAGCTTAGCCTTTTTGAATTTACCTTGTGCCATGTTTTTAACAAAAAATTACCACAAAAAAATCCAATGCGTGTTTATTTTTCTAATGACAATCCCACGGACAAAACAAAGTGAAGTGTTGCCATCACTCAATATGAACACTAATTTTAATTATGGGTCGTTCAGACATATAATTTTTTTTTTTATCCATCTATGTGTGTAAATATAACCATAGCGATAGGCGGTATGCGAACACTTATTTACGTGTATTTCTTATGAAAAGCCCAAAATCCGCGACGGAACACCGTGACGGCTAGCGGCGTGTCGCTAAATTAAAACTTATTCTAAGTGTGTAATTATAACCATAGTGATAGGCGGTAGGCGAACACTTATTTACGTGTATTTCTTATGGGAAGCCCAAAATCCGCGACGGAATACCGTGACGGCTAGCGGTGTGTCGCTAAATTAAAACTTATTCTAACTCCTTGGCGAAAACTGGTATAGTGTTGCCATCGCTTATCAATTTTTTTAAATCAACACTAGGAATTGCTGTTGCCTGGACACGTGTAGATTAATAACTCAACAAATAACAAGCCATTGTATGTTTTTATTCAACTTCATTGTTTAATATTGTCAAAGCATGCTGTATTGACAACAAAAACGCTAGGAAACGTGAAAAAGGGAATTATTCGCCGTCAAGCTTATTGTATTTGCCGTTGCGGCAAAAATGTTTCGCCTACCGCCTATCGCTATGGTTATATTCACACACTATGCCAAACCACCGCATCCCTAATACTTCGCACACAATATGCTAGAAATAATGATTTTTATACACTATACCAGGGTTACCATTTTCGTCCGATCGGACCAAAATTGGAATTCAATGGTCGGACCAAATGGAATTTGGTTGATTTTGGTCCATTTTCGTTAAATCGGTAATTAAAAAAAAAAAAAAATTCTATAGAAATAAAATTTTAACAAAATTGTCTATAGAAATAAAATTTTGCCAAATTTTTGTACATAAATACAAAATCATGCAAAAAGTTTGTACAAGAAAATGTAAAAATTCTTTATAGAAATAAAATTTTGCGATAATTTTCAATAGAAATAAAATGTTGGCAAAATTTTCTATAGAAATAAAATGTTGACAAAATTTTCTATAGAAATAAAATCTTGACATAATTTTCTATAGAAATCAAATTTTGATAAAAATTTCTACAGAAATAAAATGTTGACATTATTTTTCTATAGAATTAAATTTTGATAAAAATTTCTATAGAATTAAAATTTTCACAAAAATTTCCTTTAGAAATAAATAAAAATAAAAGGTTAAAAAAATTTTCTATCGTAGTAAAATTGTGAAAAGTTTTAACTATTAAATGATATTAATTTAATTTGGAAAAATGGTCCGCTGGCACGCATTTTGGTCCAACTTTGGAAAAATGGTGGTCCGAAATAAATATTCATTGTGGCAACGCTGCACTCCACCATAGGATGGGGAGTGTATTAACTTTGTCATTCCGTTTGTAACACATCGAAATATTGCTCTAAGACCCCATAAAGTACATATATTCTGGGTCGTGGTGAAATTCTGCGTCGATCTAAGCATGTTCGTCCGTCCGTCTGTTGAAATCACGCTAACTAACGACGAACGAAACAAGCTATCGACTTGAAACGTGGTATAAGTAGTTGTTATTATATAGGTCGGATGGTATTGAAAATGGGCCATATTGGACCACTTTTACGTATAATCCCCATATGAACCCCCAAATTTGGCTTGCGGAGCCTTTTGAAGAGGCAAATTTCATCCGATCCGGTGGAAATTTGGTACTTTAACAATCATGACAAAATTTTCCAAATCGGTACATAACCATATATAGCCTCCATATAAATCGATCCCCAGATTTGGTTTTGGAGCCTTGTGGAGGAGAAAATTTCATCCGATTCAGTTGAAAGTTGGTACATTGTGCTAGTATGTAGCCGATTGTGGATGACAGTCTTTAGTAGAAGTTTCTACGCAATCCTTGGTGGAGGGTACATTAGATTCGGCCTGGCCGAACTTACGGCCATATATACTTGCTAAATGTTAAGTGGCGCTTGTGTTATACGAACTTAATACTGGCCAAAATACTTACGAAGAATAATAATAAGTACCGTATATAAATATTTTAAATCTAAATATATTTCCCAATTTCTTATTTCATCTTTGAAAGAAGTTTTCTTTCTTTTTGGAGATTAAAGTATATACGTACATTATTAATTCAATGTCAACAGATTTGTTCGAATATTTATTATATGATTAAAGAATGGAAATGTATAAATTAAATTGTATTTAATTTTATTTTTACAGAAATTAGTAAATACATATCTATTTATATATTTATTGCTCCAGTAGAATCATAATAATAAATGGTAATTGAATAAAAATGTTACCAGTAAGTGTTTAATTAAAAATAAATAATAAATATCCTACAAAACAACATACATAAATAATACGTATAAATATTATCATAAATTCTATTTAAATCGCCACAGTGCATTTATAATGCGCTTTCATATCAAATATATTGTTCTCTACTTGTTATGATAAGATACTACTATGATAGTTATAGGAAAAAAAAAACAAAACGAAAATCGGAGTGTTCCGCTATATCATATTATTCCGCATTGCCACAGAGCAAACTTCACGCTGTTACTTCGGTACGAAATATATACTACATACGTATGGTACTTAACTGGTCAATTTACTAACAATTGTTCCAGTTACAATTAAACCTATAATCACAGCGATTGCTAAAAGTATTAGAATTTTTCGCCGATAACTTTGTCGATGGCGTGCAGCTTTGGCCAATTCCTCACGGCCAAGTTCAACTTCGGCAGCGGTAGTTTCAATAGATGCTTCAATGCGTTCTAGAAAAAATAATAATAATAAAATATTATAATCTAAATAACTTGTGTGCACTCAAAGAAATATAATAAATGCAGTATAATTCTGTTAAAAAATCGTCAATAAGGGAAAGTTATTACTTCTACAAAAAGAGAGAACTTACTCACAATGGACTTTGATAGGATCTGACACGAAAATTAAAATTTTTAAAGATATTTAATTACTGAAAATTTTGTCAAAATTTAATGCTATAGAGAATTTTGTCAAAATTTTATTTCTATAGAAAATTTTGTCAAAATTTTATTTCTATAGAAAATTTTGTCAAAATTTTATTTCTATAGAAAATTTTGTCAACATTTTATTTCTATAGAAAATTTTCTCAAAATTTTATTTCTATAGAAAATTTTGTCAACATTTTATTTCTATAAAAAATTTTCTCAAAATTTTATTTCTATAGAAAATTTTCTCAAAATTTTATTTCTATAGAAAATTTTCTCAAAATTTTATATGTATGGAAAATTTTGTCATTATTTATTTATATGGAAAATTTTTTCAAAATTTTATTTCCATAGAAAATTTTGTCCAAATTTTATTTCTATAGAAAATTTTGTCAAAATTTTATTTCTATAGACATTTTTGTCAATATTTAATTTCTATAGAAAATTTTGTCAAAATTTTATTTCTATAGAAAATTTTGTCAAAATTTTATTTCTATAGAAAATTTTGTCAAAATTTTATTTCTATAGAAAATTTTGTCAAAATTTTATTTCTATAGAAAATTTTATCAAAATTTTATTTCTATAGCAAATTTTGTCAAAATTTTATTTCTATAGAATATTTTGTCAAAATTTTATTTCTATAGAATAATTTGTCAAATTTTTATTTCTATAGAAAATTTTGTCAAAATTTATTGCTATAGAAAATTTTGTCAAAATTTTATTTCTATTGAAAAATTTATCAAAATTTTATTTCTATAGAAAATTTTGTCAAAATTGTATTTCTATTGAAAATTTTGTCAAAATTTAATTTCTATAGAAAATATTTTCAAAATTTTACATATATAGACATTTTTGTCAAAATTTTATTTCTATAGAAAATTTTGGCAAAATTTTATTTCAATTCAAACATTTATTTAATCATTCATTCATTCATTTCACTTATTTATTTCTATAGAAAATTCTGTAAAAATTTTATTTTATATAGAAAATTCTGTAAAAATTTTATTTTATATAGAAAATTCTGTAAAAATTTTATTTCTATACAAAATTTTGTCAAAATTTTATTTCTATAGAAAATTTTGTCAAAATTTTATTTTAATAGAAAATTTTGTCAAATTTTTATTTCTATAGAAAATTTTGTCAAAATTTTATTTCTATAGAAAATTTTGTCAAAATTTTATTTCTATAGAAAATTTTGTCAAAATTTTATTTCTATTGAAAATTTTGTCAAAATTTTATTTCTATTGAAAATTTTGTCAAAATTTTATTTCTATTGAAAATTTTGTCAAAATTTTATTTCTATACGAAATTCTGTAAAAGTTGTATTTCTATACAAATTTTTGTTAAACTTTTATTTCTATAGAAAATTTTGTCAAAATTTTATTTCTATAGAAAATTTTGTCAAAATTTATTTCAATAGAAAATTTTGTCAAAATTTTATTTTTATGGAAAAATTTGTCAAAATTGTATTTCTATAGAAAATTTTGTCAAAATTTTATTTCTATGGCAAATTTTGTCAAAATTTTATTTCTATGGAAAATTTTGTCAAAATTTTATTTCTATAGCAAATATTGTCAAAATTTTATTTCTATAGAAAATATTGTCAAAATTGTCTATAGAAAATTTTATCAAAATTTTACTTACATATATAGCAATTTTTGTAAAAATTATACTTCTATAAAAAATTTTGTCAAAATTTTATTTTTATAGAAAATTTTGTCAAATTCTTAGTTTCATAGAAAATTTTGTCAAAATTTTATTTTTATTGCAAACTGAAGTACCTCTTAGTTGGAGAGGAAAATCTACCAAAACATAAGGAATTCTTCAAATCTACCAAACAGTAAAAAATCTACCAAATCTTCTGATCTGTTTGTTTAGGAGATATACCCCCCATTTTCCGATATTCGGAATCGCAAAAAATTATTTTTCTTATAACGAGATACCCTCGGATTAAATTGCAATTTGAACGTCTCACTAAAGAGAACTATATCACCAAGATATGGTGGAGGGTATAAAAATATTCGATGTTGACTTTTTGTAATATTCAAAATTGACTAATCGGTTTTTTTTATAGCTGATGGCCTCAGTTACCAATGCTTTTTTTCTATTCAATACTAATATTATATTTACTATAAATTTAGTATTAATTATAAATAAATAAATAAATAATCGGCTTTTGAATTTTGTGAAAATCGTGTCAAATCGACTTTTGATGTTAGTCAAAATTGAATAATTAATTTTTTATAAAACCGAAAGTCGCCAAATCGAGCTTCAATCGGAATATTTTAAATGTTGAATTTGATTTGAAGGAAGGGTGTGAAGTAGCAAGATCAAAAGTGAGCGTTTCAATAGCTACAAATGTCGAAAGTCAACTTTTTCAATATTTTAAAAGTTAAAAAATCGGGGTTTTTATTCTCATTATCAGTATCCACCATCTGAAAACTATATTCATTCATAATTATATATAGTCTCCTATATTAACCAATCTCCAAATTTTTGAGGCTTCAGCTTTCCTGGGAGGTATTTGTTTCCGATCAGTTTGATATTGGGTGTGTAACTTATTCTTTATTTAGTATTTCTTAGATGCCACAAAAAATTGTTAATATATAGAACTCCCCTCTGCCTCCACCTCCTATATCTGTCAGACAAATTATTGGTTCATAATTATATATGTATGGTCCCCCATATTAACCGATGTTCAGATTTGTATTCCGGAACGCCTATCTATAAATGTTTCATCGCTGGCTCGAGGCGAATTTCCATTGCCTTCGGTATAGATCTGCCGGAGGAAATTACTCATGTTGGGTCTCATATACTTACTTCATATATATGAGAATTAATCTTCCCAATTGAAACAAAAACTGACGTTAATATCCGCGATTATTTTGGTATTGACCGCTTAGCTTAGAGAAAGCAAATTTTATTCAATTATTTCTTATTTTACTTACCCACATCTTCGCCTTGAGCCTGCACAAAAGTGCTCATAGTACGCATTATCGAATTCACATCCAACATATCAGCTTCTATTTGTTTTATCTGTCTCTCTCGATCGACCATTAAATCATGTTCGAATTGCAATTCTTGTTGTTCCATTTGCATTTGACGTTGCAGCAACATTTGACGGTCATTATCATTGGGTTTCTGTTGCTCTTGCATTTGGGCCAATTGATTTTGTGAATATGTCTGACGCATAGCGATAGCAATACGTCTCTGTACGGCAGAATATTTTTCAACCACTGTGCAAAAATCATTTGTAAGCTTTTCTAATTGTAATTTTTGTTGCTTATCTCCACGACGTACAATTGCCGTTAGACGTTGAAAATCAATACTGGTCGTTTCAATGCGAGGATTTGTTTTTGTATGAATCTCATGAACTTTATCACGTGTCGACTGTTGATCGCGTGGTGTGCCAATGATTTGTAAGATTTTATCCAACTGCTTGTAGGATGAGTTAATGGCTTGTATATTGTGAGCTATATCCTCAATGAGTGACATAAATTCTGTGGGACTGAAGCCGGAAAAATTCACATCGGGTATTGATGTTGTTGTTGTTGTTGATGAACCACCAGCACTCATCATGTTGGCTGCCGTACTTGAAGTGGCACCATAATCGCGATGTGACGATGAAGCATTGTTAAGATTTTGAGACATTTTCAATGTTCAGAGAATTGAATCTCTCTATGCCTCTTCTTGTTAATCTCACTCCCGGTTCTGACCTTTTTCTTCTTGTTTGTAATTAATCGATGTTTAATCACAACCCGAGTTTATTGATGGTGTATGAAACAACTTTGTTTCTTTTTTTATGTAAAGAAGAATGAAACAAACAGGAAAATTAACAAAATGTAATTAATCCGTTTATTTATTAAAAAAAAAAACATTGATTATATTAATGGACAGCTGATTAGGAAACAATACGGGTCAATAAAATGTGGATTCTGTGTAAATACGAGTACATAACGGGCAAAAAAAAATATGTGAGAGTGCTAGCCACCTAAATTTTCAATATCGGAATGTTGTAGTTGCGGTTGTGGAAAGATGTCTCTAAACAGCCTATTCCAACAAGACAAAGACCCATAGCATTACAATCGCTTGACTCGTAGCTACCTTAGCGACCATGATGCGTATGTTTTCGTCACAATCTAAACGTATAAAACGCTTGAAATATTTAAATTGGAAAGTAAGAAAGAAAAATCCCAAAATTTGACGAAGTTAGAAAACATTTTAAATGCCGAATGGGGAAAAAATATTGGGCTTTATTTTCTATTATCGCTTGTAGTCTGGAGGACTAATATAAAGGCCATGCAACCAAATGATAATTATGCACTAAACCAAATTTGACACATAGCAATGTCTTATGGCATCAACTAATCCGACAAAATATTATCAAAATCGAATCAGTTTCAGATATAGCTCGACCTACACAGAAAAAAATATCACCAAAATATTACCAATCAAAACGTAGAAGTTGGAAACTTTTTCAATTACAAAACAAGTAAGGAAAGTCTAAAGTCGGGCGGGACCGACTATATTATACCCAGCACCACTTTGTAGATCTAAATTTTCGATACCATATCACATCCGTCAAATGTGTTGGGGGCTATATATAAAGGTTTGTCCCAAATACATACATTTAAATATCACTCGATCTGGCCAGAATTTGATAGACTTCTACAAAATCTATAGGGAGGAACACAATGTTAGTAACAAAATATGGGAAAATTTAAATCTGAAGCAATTTTAAGGAAACTTCGCAAAAGTTTATTTATGATTTATCGCTCGATATATATGTATTAGAAGTTTAGGAAACTTAGAGTCATTTTTACAACTTTTCGACTAAGCAGTGGCGATTTAACAATGAACATGTCGGTATTTTGACCATTTTTGTCAAAATCAGAAAAACATATATATGGGAGCTATATCTAAATCTGAACCGATTTCAATCAAATTTGGCACACATGACTATATTACTAATTGTACTCCAAGTGCAAATTTTCAACCAAATTGGGGTAAAACTCTGGCTTCTGGGTCCGTATTAGTCCATATCGGGCGAAAAATATGTATGGGAGCTATATCTAAATCTGAACCGATTTATATAAAATTTGGCACACTTGACTATAGTAGTATTGTTCTTCTTGTGCAAAATTTTAAGCAAATTAGGGTAAAACTCTGGTTTCTGGGGCCATATAAGTGCATATCGGGCGAAAGATATATATGGGAGCTATATCTAAATCTGGACCGATTTCTTCCAAAATCAATAGGGTTCTATTCTGAGCCAAAACACATACTTGTGCCAAATTTGAAGTCGATTGGACTAAAACTGCGACCTAGACTTTGATCACAAAAATGTGTTCACAGACAGACGGACAGACGGACAGACGTACATACCTATTTCGACTCAGGAGCCCACCCTAAGCATTTTTGTCAAAGACACCATGTGTCTATCTCGTCTCCTTCTGGGTGTTGCAAACATATGCACTAACTTATAATACGCTGTTCCACAGTGGCGCAGGATATAATTAATTGATACTATTAATTTTTTAATCAAACTAGAAACTTTAAGTCAATGATTGAAATTTTTTAAATTCAAATTTAATCAAACTCGGAAGAGTAAGAAAGTTAAAAAATTATGGATTTTTTTTTCAAAATTCTTAATTAAAAATTTTTGAAAAAACTATCAATTTTTGAATAAAACTAAAAAGGACTAAAAATAGTTACAGAAAGTGATTGAACTATAGTATAGCGATTAAAAATAGTTTCGTTTTTAATTAAAAACTTAATTGAATTGCAATCGACATCAATTACAAATTTAATTGAATCAATTGAAATTTACTAATGGAATCAATTAATTGTTTAATCAAGTATTTTTTTTTTGATTCTCAATTAAAACTGTGATTGATACTTTCATTTGCGTGATTGAAGACAATTCAATTAAAAAATTAATTGGATCAATTAATTTTGTGATTGAATCGGGAAAAAATTTTTTGTGTGTATAGAATAGATATAGCTCGCCCTATAGAACAAGCCTTCATCAAGCGATGCCTACGTATCATTTGAGGTATTTCTTAACCAAATAAACTTTCAAATGTGAAATTATGGAAAAGAACAAACGAAGAACCCAACAAAAAACGACAGATTACCACAAAGAACTGGAAATGAAAAGGACATACACTACGCAAAGTTTCAAGTAGCTTTACAGCAACTGCACAATAAATGCCCAAATGCCCAATGCCAAGTGGAATGGAATAAAGGGGAAAAAATATTCCCAAAAGAACGTAAACATAATTTTTTTCGAGGAGTAGGGCAGGAGCAAGGTATATTATACCTTGGCCCTGAGCGAAAATTTGACTCTGGTTGAATTTTCAAAATATTTCAATTACTCTACCATAATCATTTTTGTTTTTTTTTTTTTTTTGATAAATTTCAGTACATAGAAATTAGGATGATATAGCCGTTTGTATTTATACTGTAATTTTCGCAATATTCGTGTGGAACAAAAATTTGAGATGGATCTTTTTTTTGTTTTCCTCGCAATATTTAGTCATACTCTTCTTTTGGCTCTCACTGACTATCAAACTACTTTATATCTCTATTGGAAGTGATCTTAATTCCTAATTTAATAAAATAAAGGCAAAATTCTAAAATTTTTAAAATGTCATATGAATTAATAAATAATTTTAGATTTTTTTAAAATTTAGTAGAATCTTTGCAATTTATTGTTTACTCCTGTGACAACCGTGGAAGCAACTCTAAGCTATCCAAGTACATAATTGGGCGGATTTGTATAAATTTTGTACACAAACCAACAATGCCAATTCTCCTTTCTGAACAAAATTTAATGTAAATCAGTTTGCAATTGAGTTATCTTCTTGAAACTGATTTCATGACCATTGAGCCACATTGCACCACGGAGCCACCGTGGTGCAATGGTTAGCATGCCCGTCTTGCATACCCAAGGTCGTGGGTTCGATTCCTGCTACGACTGAACACCGAAAAGTTTTCAGCGGTGGATTATCCCACCTCAGTAATGCTGGTGACATTTCTGAGGGTTTCAAAGCTTCTCTAAGTGGTTTCACTGGAATGTGGAACGCCGTTCGGACTCGGCTATAACCTATGTGAATCAGTTTGAAATCGTGTTATCCTCGTTAGGTTCAAGTGGCAACCCGTTTTTATACCCTCCACCATAGGATGGGGGTATATTAACTTTGTCACTCCGTTTGTAACACATCGAAATATTGCTGTAAGACCTCACGAACATTTTTCCAATTAAAATCTTAATTGAGTTTTAAAATATATTCAATTAAAAATTTAATTGAATCAACAAATTTTTTAATTGAAATAAAAATCAATCACACAAATTAATAGAATCAATTAATTTTTTAATTGGATCAATTAATTTTTTAATTGATACTATCATTTCTGTGATTGAAGACATTTCAATTAAAAAATTAATTGGATCAATTAATTTCGTGATTGAATCAGAAAAATTTTTTTTGTGTGTATATATACTCTGGATCGTGGCGAAATTCTGAGTCGATCTGAGCATGTCCGTCCGTCCGTCTGTTGAAATCACGCTAACTCCCGAACGAAACAAGCTATCGACTTGAAACTTGGCACAAGTAGTTGTTATTGATGTAGGTCGGATGGTATTGCAAATGGGCCATATTGGTCCACTTTTACGTATAGCCCCCATATAAACGGACTCCCAAATTTGGCTTGCGGCGACTCTAAGAGAAGCAAATTTCATCCGATCCGGCTGAAATTTGGTACATGGTGTCAGCGTATGATCTCTAACAACCATGCAAAAATTGGTCCACATCAGTCCATAATTATATATAGCCCCCATGTAAACCGATCCCCCGGTTTGGCTTGCGGAGCCTCTAAGAGAAGCAAATTTCATCCGATCCGGCTGAAATTTGGTACATGGTGTAAGTATACGGTTTCTAACAACTATGCAAAAATTTGTCCACATCGGTCAATAATAATATATAGCCCCCTATATAAACCGATCCACCGATTTGGCTTGCGGAGCCTGTAAGAGAAGCAAATTTCATGCGATCTGGCTGAAATTTGGTACATGGTGTTAAGGTTAAAGTGGCAGCCCGATTAAGATTCAGGCGCACTTAGACTATTCAGTCCATTGTGACATGGTGTTAGTTTATGGTCTCTAATGACCATGCAAAAAATGGTCCATATCGGTCCATAATTATATATAGCCCCCATATAAACCGATCACCAGATTTGACCTCCGGAGCCTCTTTGAAGACCAAAATTCATCTGATTCAGTTGAAATTTGGTACGTGGTGTTAGTATATTGCCTCAAACACCCATGCAAAAATTGGTCGAAATCGGTCCATAATTATATATAGCCCCCATATAAACCGATCCCCAGATTTGACCTCCGGAGCCCCTTGGAAGACCAAAATTCATCTGATTCAGTTGAAATTTGGTACGTGGTGTTAGTATATGGCCTCAAACACCCATGCAAAAATTGGTCGAAATCGGTCCATAATTATATATAGCCCCCATATAAACCGATCCCCAGATTTGACCTCCGGAGCCCCTTGGAAGAGCAAAATTCATCCGATTCGGTTGAAATTTGGTACGTGATGTTAGTAAATATTATCCAACAACCATGCAGGAATTGGTACATATCAGTCCATAATTATATATAGCCCCATATAAATCCAGATCCCCAGATTTGACCTCCGGTGCCTTTTGGAGTAGCAAAATTCATCCGATCTGGTTGAAATTTGGTACGTGGTGGTAGTATATGATATTTAATAGCCATGTCAAAAGTGGTCCATATCAGTCCATAATCATATATAGCCCCCATATAAACCGATCCCGAGATTTGGTTTTGGAGCCTCTTGTAGGAGTAAATTTCTTCCGAGTCAGTTGAAATTTGGTACATTGTGCAAGTATATGGCCGTTAACAACCATGCCTAACTAGGTCCATATCGGTCTATAGTAATATATAGCCCTCAGATAAATCGATCCCCAATCATAAAAAATTGGTCCATATAGCCCCCATATAAGTGACCCCCATATTTCAATTCTGGCTCTCTACCACGTATGGACTAACTCACAATTTAGAAAACGATGTTAAGAAGTTTTAAGATACCACAACCCAAGTAATTCGATTGTGGATGACAGTCTTTCGTAGAAGTCTCTACGCTATCCATGTTGGAGGGTACATAAGATTCGGCCTGGCCGAACTTACGGCTGTATATAAATGTGGTATCACAAGCGTCACTATTCAGTCGCTTTTGATACCGCATTTACTAAAAATACCTATCACATATGTTATATGTCCCTATGGGTTTTACCGTTGAATATATATTGGAGATATATTTAAATCTGAAGTGATTCCCCTCAAAATCAACCGTTTCTGACAAACAAAAAAAAAACCTACTACTTCGTAGGCTTTGATGACAGGCTACGACCATCGTTAAATCGACGCATAATTTGGTTAGGAATATATTAGCCAATACCATCCGAGATGTATGTCATTTCCTTCTTGGTGTTGCATGTATATGTACTACCATAAACTTATAATACCATATTCCATAGTAATGATACATGTTATTAAATGTTTAATTAATATTCACAAACAAAAAGAAATATTATGCATACATATTTTAAAAAACACATGTATATTCTCACATATACAGTGACGCACATAAATATAGGCACACCAAACAACTTTGTTTAAAAACAATATTTTAATTTGGATTATAACTGCATTAACCCTCTAATGCCCCAATTATTTTGCCAGCTGATTAAATTTTCAATGTTAACGACACAAAAGCAAGAGAACTAAGCAAGAAAAAATTATACTGTAAAATTCAGCATATACTGCAAAGCCTCTTGAATAGTTTCAAATAAGTTTTCTTTTTATTTTGCCCATTTTTGTTATCTTAATGTGTGTTTTACTAAAAGCTTCCTTATTAAATGAAGCCCGCCTAAAGGTGGGCTTGGACATTAGAGGGTTAAGAATCTAGATAATTTTTTTTAGAAAAATCTTTGTTCTTTCAATATTTAAACTATAAAAAAAATTACAACAAGGCAAATTGAGGAACAAAAGTATTGGCTCAGGTAGTTCTAAATTAGTTTTTTGTACATTTATTACTTTTTGGGCATTCTTTTTTGTTTGATAACAGCATCAAGCAGTCTAGACAATTAATGGACTAAATAATATGGAAATACTTCTTTCATAATTTTTTTCCTTTAAACTGAACATCTTTTTTTGTAATTGATTAATTATCTATGTAATAATTACAAGCTCAAGCAGTTGCTCTTTTTTAGCCTCTTTTAAGCCTCTGTGCGCTGAGGCATTATATATTTGAATATTGTAATTGTATATAAAAGAAATAAATAAAACAAGTATATACGGCCGTAAGTTCGGCCAGGCCGAATCTTATGTACCCTCCACCATGGATTGCGTAGAAACTTCTACGAAAGACTGTCATCCACAATCGAATTACTTGGGTTGTGGTATCTTAAAAATTCTTAACATAGTCTTCTAAATTGTGAGTTAGACCATACGTGGTATATATTAGACAAAAAAGGTATGTATAGGTAAGTCTACAAATAATTACGAATTGATATGGAATTTGCACGGTACGTAGAGAGCCAGTATTGAAATATGGGGGTCGTTTATATGGTGATATATACAATTATTGATATGGACCAATTTTTGTGTGATTGGGGATCGATTTATCTGAGGGCTATATATAACTATAGACCGATATGGACCTAGTTAGGCATGGTTGTTAACGGCCATATACTAGCACAATGTACCAAATTTAAACTGACTCGGATGAAATTTGCTCCTCCAAGAGGCTGCAAAACCAAATCTCGGGATCGGTTTATATGGGGGCTATATATAATTATGGACTGATATGAACCAATCCCTGCATGGTTGTTGGATACCATAACTAACATCACGCACCAAATTTCAACCGAATCGGATGAATTTTGCTTCTCCAAAAGGCACCGGAGGTCAAATCTGGGGATCGGTTTATATGGGGGCTATATATAATTATGGACTGATATGAACCAATTCCTGCATGGTTGTTGGATACCGTAACTAACATCACGTACCAAATTTCAACCGAATCGGATGAATTGTGCTCTTTCAAGGGGCTCCGGAGGTCAAATCTGGAGATCGGTATATATGGGGGCTATATATAATTATGGACCGATATGGACCATTTTTTGCTTGGGTGTTTGAGGCCATATATTAACACCGCGTACCAAATTTCAACTGAATCAAATTAATTTTGGTCTTCCAAGAGGCTCCAGTGGTCAAATCTGGTGATCGGTTTGTATGCACACAAAAAATTTTTTTTCTGATTCAATCACGAAATTAATTGATCCAATTAATTTTTAATTAAAATGTCTTCAATCACAGAAATGATAGTATCAATTAAAAAATTAATTGAAGGTCAATTAAAAAGTTAATTGATCCAATTAAAAAATTAATTGATACTATTATTTTTGTGATTGATTTTTGTTTCAATTAAAAAATTTGTTGAATCAATTAAATTTTTAATTGAATATTTTTTTAAAACTCAATTAAAATTTTAATTGGAAAAATTTTCGTGAAATTTTTTTGTGTGCGGGGGCTATATATAATTATGGACCCATGTCGACCAATTTTTGCAGGGTTGTTAGAGACCATATACCAACACCATGTACCCAATTTCAGCTGGATCGGATGAAATTTGCTTCTCTTAGAGTCTCCGTAAGCCAAATCGGGGGACGGTTTATATGGGGGCTATATATAATTATGGACCAATGTGGATCAATTTTTGCATGGTTGTTAAATACCATATACTAACACCATGTACAAAATTTCAGCCCGATCGCATGAAATTTGCTTCTCTTAGAGGATCGGCAAGCCAAATTTGGGGAGTCCGTTTATATGGGGGCTATACGTAAAAGTGGACCGATATGGCCCATTTGCAATACCATCCGACCTACATCAATAACAACTACTTGTGCCAAGTTTCAAGTTGATAGCTTGTTTCGTTCGGAAGTTAGCGTGATTTCAACAGACGGATGGACGTGCTCAGATCGACTCAGAATTTCACCACCCAGAATATATATACTTTATGGGGTCTTTGGGCAATATTTCGATGTGTTACAAACGGAATGACAAAGTTAATATACCCCCATCCTAAGGTGGAGGGTATAAAAATTGTTTTATTTGTAACTATATTCCCCCATTTTTTCCATCAACACTGTACCAAATTTCATCAAAATAGGTTAATAATAGTGGCCTACATACTGCGAACAACAAATACATGGTAAGGCGGATGAACACCAAGGGCTAAACCAACTCAGGAAGTGGTTCTGAGTCGATCGGTATATATTTTGGGAGCTTAGGCACATTTTTGCGCAGATACCATGATGTGATTTAGGGTGCTGTGCCAATACTTATGTGCGGCACTGTATATTATATATGACACAGTTTATAAGCGCCTTCTGTTGGAAATAAATCATTTAACCCACACTAATGAATTTAATTGAAAATTAAAGCTTTGTTTTAAATATCCACTTAAATTACTTGGAAAAATATAATCAAATATGATTCATTTCCCTTAGTTTCCAATTGTGCTTTGTTTTTTGTCACAATTTTAAATATTCGTTACACAAAAGATCTGGGATGGTAGCTTACAAGGGATTCGACATCGGCCAACTCTAAGTTATTCTTTTTTGTTTTATATTATTTTTAAATCATACATTTTTTAATCACTATCCCATAGGCAAACGTTTCATATACTAACACATAAATTCTCTATGATACAGCTAATAACCGCCTTCTTTTGAAACTAAATCACTCATTTGAAATTATTTTCTATTCATATAAAATTGTGGAACTTTTTTCAAATATGCACTTTCATAACCATGCACCACATGCTAAAATAATCAAATATGATTCATAGCACTTAGTTTTTCAATTGAACTTTGTTTGTTTCTCATATGGATAATAAATAGTACATTCGTTGAACTATCGATATTATCGTCCAACATTATTATGACGTTCCAAATACCAAAAGTAAACCACCACAACAAATAAATAAATGAATGAATTTATAAAACTGCTTTGCTTAGATTACAAAATGTGACTAAAGTGAAAATCAAATGTAGCAGTAAAGAATATAAACATAAGTCTGTACTTCTCCAATTGATTTCCTCTTTAGTTGGAGTAACAAACATAGATAATTACATTGTTTTTTCTACGATTTCTTTGGCATATTTTAAAAATCTGCTACACTAAAAAATTCGGGTTATCACATAAGTAATCACATTGTTTGTGGTAGCAAGTTTTTGTTCAGCTTAACTCAGACAATTCAGTGCGTTGTAAAACCACATTAACCACAAATCGATTGTGGATCTTGGAACACGGTTGCCACAATTGGTTGAATTCTACCAAAAATGGTAAATTTTTTATTGTAACAAGTATATACAGCACTAAGTTCGGCCGGGCCGAATCTTAAATACCCACCACCATGAACCAAATATTAGGGTTTCCTTTGAAATTTCAGGAGGGCTTGAGGACTTGAGGACACTTCCCGAAGATAAATTTAAAGATTTCACCTATGAGGACTATATCAGATTCTGGATTTATAAGAACCATTTTAGTTTGAGTTTTAGAGGAATCACTAACATCTCTTGTAAGTGTGCAAGAAATTTATAAAATAACGTCTTGATTTGAAATCTTAAATCTGTAGAAGTAAAATCTGGAAATTTTACATTGAGTTTCAAGCAATTTTCATGATCAGTGCGCCTTCTACACCCTCAAGAAATGAAGTCGGTCTATATGGAGGCATTACCAAATGGACCGATAAAAACTTAATCCGATACACGTTTTTGTGAGCCTAAAATACCAGAATATTTACAATTTCAGGCAAATCAGATAAAAACTACGGTTTCTAGAACCCCAAGGAGCTAAATCGGGAGATCGTTCTTATGGGGGCTATACTAAAATATGGACCAATACTCACCGTTTTCGGCACACCTCTTTATGACCCGAAAATACCTCTAGATTTCCAATTTCAGGTAAATTGAATAAAAACTGCGGTTTCTATAAGCCCAAAAAGTAAAATCGGGAGATCGGTCTATATGGGGGCTATACTAAAATATGGACCGATACTCACCATTTTCGGCACACCTCTTTATGGTCCTAAAATACCTCTAGATTTCCAATTTCAGAGAAATTAGATAAAAACTACGATTTCTATAAGCCCAAGACTACAAACGGAATGACAAACTTATTATACCCCCGTCACCATTCTATGGTGGTGGGTATAAAAAATTGGCCTCTGTGGTCATATGAGTGTAAATCGGGCGAAAGCTATATATGGGAGCTATATCTAAATCTGAACCGATTTCAACCAAATTTGGCAGGCATAGATACAATGCTAATTCTACTCCCTGCGCAAAATTTCAACTAAATCGGAGTTAAAAATTGGCCTCTGTGGTCATATGAGTGTCAATCGGGCGAAAGCTATATATGGGAGATATATCTAAATCTAAATCAATTTCAACCAAATTTGCACGCATAGCTACAATGCTAATTCTACGCCTTGTGCAAAATTTCAATTAAATCGGAGTAAAATATTGACCACTGTGGTCATATGAGTGTAAATCGGGCGAACGATATATATGGGAGCTATATCTAAATCTGAACCGATTTCAATAAAATTTGGCACACTTGACTATAGAACTAATAGTTCTTCTTGTGCAAAATTTTAAGCAAATTAGGGTAAAACTCTGGCTTCTGGGGCCATATAAGTCCATATGGGACGAAATATATATATGGGAGCTATATCTAAATCTGAACCGATTTCTTCCAAAATCAATAGGGTTCTATTCTGAGCCAAAACACATACTTGTGCCAAATTTGAAGTCGATTGGACTAAAACTGCGGCCTAGACTTTGATTACAAAAATGTGTTCACGGACAGACGGACATGGCTATATCGACTCAGCAGCCCACCCTGAGCATTTTTGCCAAAGAGACCATGTGTCTATCTCGTCTCCTTCTGGGTGTTGCAAACATATGCACTAACTTATAATACCCTGTTCCACAGTGTGGCGCAGGGTATAAAAATAAATTTTTGACAAAATTTTCTATAGAAATAAAATTTTGACAAAATTTTCTATAGAAATAAAATTTTGACAAAATTTTCTATAGAAATAAAATTTTTAAAAATTTTCTATAAAAATAAAATTTTGACAAAATTTTCTATGGAAAAAAAATTTGAAAAATTTTTTCATATAAATAAAAAAATGACAAAAATTTCCATACATATAAAATTTTGAGAAAATTTTCTATATAAATAAAATTGTGACAACATTTTCTATAGAAATAAAATTTTGACAAAATTTTCTAATAGAAATAAAATTTTGACAATATTTTCTATAAAAATAAAATTTTGACAACATTTTCTATAGAAATAAAGTTTTGACAAAATTTTCTATAAAAATAAAGTTTTGACAAAATTTTCTATAGAAATAAAGTTTTGACAACAGTTACAATAGAAATAAAATTTTGACAAAATTTTCTATAGAAATAAAATTTTGAAAAATTTTTCTATAGAAATAAAATTTTGACAAAATTTTCTATAGACATAAAATTTTGACAAAATTTTCTATAGAAATAAAATTTTGACAAAATTTTCTATGGAAATAAAATATTCTATAGAAATAAAATTTGTTGAAATGAATATAATGTTCCCTCTAAATAACCCGATATTTAGAAACATTCCTCTTTACTTTCATATCAACTGTCGACATTCATCAAAGTCGGCTATTATTTACTATATCAGTTAAAAAATTTTCTCTTCCTAGATTGAAGTATGCAAAAGAATAAATAAAATAATGACAAAAAATTTTCTATAGAAATAAAATTTTGACAATATTTTCTATAGAAATAAAATTTTGACAAAATTTTTTTATAGAAGTAAAATTTTGACAAAATTTTTTATAGAAATAAAATTTTGAGAAAATTTTCTGTAGAATAAAAAAAAACTTTTGAGAAAATTTTCTATAGAAATAAAATTTTGACAAAATTTTCTATAGAAATAAAATTTTAACAAAATATTCTATAGAAATAAAATTTTGACAAACTTTTTCTATAGAAATAAAATTTTAATAAATGTCAATAGTTTTATTAAGCTTGAGATCTTAGCTTAATAAAACTAGTGACAGTTATTGAAAGAAAAAGATCGAATAAAACACCAAAAACAAAAAGAAATAAAATTTTGATAAATTTTTCTATAGAAATAAAATTTTGACAAAATGTTCTATAGAAATAAAATTTTGAGAAAATTTTCTATAGAAATAAAACGTTGACAACATTTTCTATAGAAATAAAATTTTGACAAAATTTTCTAATAGAAATACAATTTTGACAAAATTTTCTATAGAAATAAAATTTTGACAATATTTTCTATAAAAATAAAATTTTGACAAAATTTTCTATAGAAATAAAGTTTTGACAAAATTTTCTATAAAAATAAAGTTTTGACAAAATTTTCTATAGAAATAAAGTTTTGACAAAATTTTCTATAGAAATAAAATTTTGACAAAATTTTTTATAGAAATAAAATTTTGACAACATTTGCTATAGAAATAAAATTTTGACAACATTTTCTATAGAAACAAGTACATACGGCCGCAAGTTCGGCCAGGCCGAATCTTATGTACCCACCACCATGGATTGCGTAGAAACTTCTACGAAAGACTGTGATTTAGTCCATACATGGTATATATTAGGCAATAAAGTTATGTATAGTTAAGTCTACAAATAATTACGAATCGATATGGACTTTTTGTACGTAGAGAGCAAGAATTGAAATATGGGGGTTGCTTATATGGGGGCTATATACAATTATGAACTTGATATGGACCAATTTTTGTGTGATTGGGGATTGATTTATCTGAGGGCCATATATAACTATAGACCGATATGGACCTAGTTAGGCATGGTTGTTAACGACCATATACTAGCACAATGTACCAAATTTCAACTCACTCGGATGAAATTTGCTCCTCCAAGAGGTTCCAAAACCAAATCTCGGGATCGGTTTATATGGGGCTATGTACGATTATGGACTGATATGGACCACTTTTGGCATGGTTGTTAAATATCATATACTACCACCACGTACCAAATTTCAAGCAGATCGGATGAATTTTGCTTCTCCAAAAGGCACCGGAGGTCAAAACTGGGGATCGGTTTATATGGGAGCTATATATAATTATGGACTGATAGGAACCAATTCCTGCATGGTTGTTGGATACCATATACTAACATCACGTACCAAATTTCAACCGAATGGCAAGAATTTTGCTCTTCCAAGGGGCTCTGGAGGTCAAATCTGGGGATCGGTTTATATGGGGCCTATATATAATTATGGACCGATATGGACCAATTTTTGCATGGGTGTTTGAGGCCATATATTAACACCACATACCAAATTTCAACTGAATCAGATGAATTTTGGTCTTCCAATAGGTTCCGGAGGTCAAATCTGGTGATCGGTTTATATGGGGGTTATATATAATTATGAACCGATGTGGACCAATTTTTGCATGGTTGTTATAGACCATATACTAACATCACGTACAAAATTTCAGCCGGATCGGATGAAATTTGTTTCTCTTAGCGGCCTCGCAAGCCAAATCGGGGGATCGGTTTATATGGGGGCTATATATAATTATGGACCGATGTCGACCAATTTTTGCATGGTTGTTAGAGACCATATACTAACACCATGTACCAAATTTCAGCCGGATCGGATGAAATTTCCATCTCTTAGAGGCCTCGCAAGCCAAATCGGGGGATCGGTTTATATGGGGGCTATATATAATTATGGACCGATGTGGACCAATTTTTGCATGGTTGTTAGAGACCATACACTGACAACATGTACCAAATTTCAGCCGGATCGGATGAAATTTGCTTCTCTTAGGGGCCTCGCAAGCCAAATCGGGGGATCGGTTTATATGGGGGCTATATATAATTATGGACCGATGTGGACCAATTTTTGCATGGTTGTTAGAGACCATATACTAACACCATGTACCAAATTTCAGCCGGATCGGATGAAATTTGCTTCTCTTAGAGGCCTCGCAAGCCAAATTTTGGGGTCCGTTTATATGGGGGCTATACGTAAAAGTGGACCGATATGGCCCATTTGCAATACCATCCGACCTACATCAATAACAACTACTTGTGCCAAGTTTCAAGTCGATAGCTTGTTTCGTTCGGAAGTTAGCGTGATTTCAACAGACGGACGGACGGACGGACGGACGGACGGACATGCTCAGATCGACTCAGAATTTCACCACGACCCAGAATATATATACTTTATGGGGTCTTAGAGCAATATTTCGATGTGTTACAAACGGAATGACAAAGTTAATATACCCCCCATCCTATGGTGGTGGGTATAATAAAATTTTGACAACATTTTCTATAGAAATAAAATTTTGACAAAATTTTCTATGGAAATAAAATTTGGAAAAAATTTTACATATAAATAAAATAATGACAAAAAATTTTCTATAGAAATAAAATTTTGACTAAATTTTTTATAGAAGTAAAATTTTGACAAAATTTTTTATAGACATAAAAGAAACTTTTGAGAAAATTTTCTATAGAAATAAAATTTTGACAAAATATTCTATAGAAATAAAATTTTAATAAATGTCAATACTTTTATTAAGCTTGAGATCTTAGCTTAATAAAATTATTGTCATTTATTGAAAGAAAAAGATCGAATAAAACAATAAAAAACAAAAAGAAATAAAATTTTGATAAATTTTTCTATAGAAATAAAATTTTGACAAAATGTTCTATAGAAATAAAATTTTGACAAAATTTTCTATAGAAATAAAATTGTGACAAAATTTTCTATAGAAATAAAATTTTGACAAAATTTTCTATAGAAATTAAATTTTGACAAAATTTTCTATGGAAATAAAATATTCTATGGAAATAAAATTTGTTGAAATTAATATAATGTTCCCTCTAAATAACCCGATATTTAGAAACATTCCTCTTTACTTTCATATCAACTGTCGACATTCATCAAAGTCAGCTATTATTTACTATATCCGTTAAAAAATTGTCTCTTCCTAGATTGAAGTATGCAAAAGAATTTTCCATAGGCATATACATATGTATAGGTTTTATATGGCTTCTTTTAGGGAAGTTTTTTCTTTGGTTTAGTAAAAATGAATGATGCAATAAGCAAGAGAAGAAACATTAGCTGGCATCATAATGAACCAGTATTTGAGATAAGAGAAGCATATGAGCATAAAAAACCGCAACACAATAAGTTCCATTTAATTTCATCAACATGGAAAGAAGGAAACATCATATAGTACATACATATATGTAGGTCTTGTAAAAATTTCGAATAATTGTGTCATTGTGTTTTAATAAGAATACATTGAAAACAAAACACATACGATCATTTTATTTTGAATTGGTAGATGTCATTGAATTGTAATTTATTGTTTATTTTTTTGTCGAATATATTGACACTTTCAACAATGCTTTTTATATGAATGGGGAGTGAAAACAAATTATATTGTGTATACCGGCTTGTTATTGAAACTGACACGTTTTATACTCCCCATGACCATAGTACATTTCCACTCCATTGTGATGATTTCACTTCATTACGATTCTTTGTAGCAATTCTTCAAAAATTGGTCAATATCGATCCATAATTATAGGTAGCTTCCATATAATTCGATTACGAGAATTGACAACTTGAGCCTCATGGAATAACAAATTTCATCTGATGCGGTTAAATTTCATCTGATGCGGTTTGGTATGAGATATTGGTAGATGTTTTCTAATAAAAATTTATCCTTATGGGTTTATAATTATATATAGACTCCTCTATATAAACTCATCAAGAACATCCCTATGGGAAATTGGTGCAAATTGCCACTCGCGGACCTATGACAGAACTGGTACCTATGCTCCAGTTAGTTGCAATTTTTAAATAGTCGTAATTTATTTATTTCCGTACTCGCTTGATATTAAAATATTAGATCCATTAAGATTTTAATATCAAACATTTTCACATTTAGCGAAATAAAATTATCAGAATAACCTTTTGTTCGACATATTTCAAAAGTTTTTTTGTTTTCACTTCGGGTTCGATTGGAATGCCCAAATTGAAACAGATTTCTAAGAGTTTGTCCGATACTGGTTCCTGAGGACCTGTCTATGGGGTGCCCCTGCTAAATTTTACCAGGACGTGTCCTTTGGGATGAGTCCAAGACGCGTCCTAAAATGTACATTTACCCCGTCAATGACAAACCCATGATAAAGTGACCGGTCCCTTCCATACGTTTTGACCAGAACTGGGACTGGTCCATACACACCAGGGACTAGTCCTGTACCGGTTCTGTGGTTGATCCATTTCCCGTAGGGAAAGAAGAGAATTTTAAGAACCTCACAATCATCAACTGCTACCACAACCCAAGTAATTCTATTACACACAACAGTCTTAAAGAGAACTTTGTATGCAATCGATGGTGGAGGGTACATAATATTCAACCTAGTCGAACTTTCGGCCGTTCATACATGTTTATCCTTTGTTTATCTGTGAAATGATTGCATTTCCCGTAACTGATAAAGAAATCAAAATTTTGAAAAGTCGACATTTTGATTCTGTTTATAATCCCCAGTGGAAAAAATTACAGAAGTTACTTCTCGACAGTACTGAGGTTGCAGACAAGAACAAATGTTGACAACTTTTAGGTAACTGTTGACTACTCATAGGCAACAGTCCAGTCATTTTATCGAAGCAATTGGTTTAAGACAGATTTTTGAGTCCGATCGCCCGTAACACAAGGGGAACAGATATTATGGAATTGGTTTTGAGAAAATGTTTTTGCGACAAGTAAGGATATAACGCCATCGAAATTGCCAGATATTCAAGTGTTCTATTTCGAAGAATAAATTTTTTGGAATTTTATTTAAACAATTTAAGCTCATTCAAAAGTCGAAGTCTGAATTTATTTATATGTTCATCAGATATGATATCGTAATATTTAATTGCTTACATGATTTCTCCTTTAACAATACGAGCAGACAATTTTCTAATTTATTGACAATTAATCATCAACAATTTTTAAATAGTGGCTAAAAGTTATACATAAAAGATAACAAAGGTAAGGTACAGACACAGGCACACTGCTTTACTGTTAAATGTTTGTACGGATTAGTGATATCTCCATGTCACAAACAAATTCTGTTTGATAAATAGATATGTATAACGATAATAGATAGTAATGAACGAAGTCCCCATTATAGGAAATAGGCTAGTGAAAAATATTTTACAATCCAAAGTGGGCTGTGGTAATGTTCACTGAGAGCACAAATCGCTTACCTGGAAGATATATGAATTTCTAATGACGTTGTAAATAACCCAGAACGAGTATGAGTGATATTTTTTATTGCGTTTTGATCTAATTAAAAACTACACAAGCACAAAACAAATGCTGTCCTTTTATGCAAAAAAACACTTAAAACAAAAACAAATACTGTCAGATGTCGAAGAACAAATGACAACAGGAGAAATTCACAAAGGCAGCTGTTAATTTGACATTAATGGCCTACTTATACATTCGTAAGCGTATCGTAATTGTTGACGTATCAGATATATGGAATAATGGGTCGTATAGATATGCAAACTTTTTTGTACCACGTCCCAATAAACACAGCCCAATAAACACAAACGTTTGAAACATGCTAAATTTCAACAATTTTTCAAACATTTTTTCAAAGGATTAGGGTAATATTCAAGTTGAGAAATTGTTGAGAAAATCGCGTTCTCAACAAAAAACAGACATTACCCTCAACAGTGAAATTCAACACATTAAGGCCGGTACTATGTTCATTCTTGCGAAAAATTTTTATGGAAACCATTATTTCGCACATAGAAAGCGGCGTTTTTTTAGGTAGCTTGGAGCGCTATTTTACAGGGAGCGATATTGGATTAAGTTGGTGGTTGTTGCTTGTTTTTAAAAAATAACATTTTATTTTTCCTTGGGCAATTGATCTGCTATTCCTTTGATCCTTTGTATAGTTTCGGAACAAAAATATGGTCCGTGTTTGATTTATAAACCCGCACAAATAGTTTTTAATAAATAAATTATTTCTTAATTCACATTGCAAATGGCGCCGTGCTATAAACGTCAGTTTTTCAACACGAAAAAACAAAGTATCACAAATGGAAAAAATTTCGCAAATTTTTCGCATTTTTTGGTTTTGTATGGAGTTTCAACGCGAAAACCGAACAGAGTACCGGCCTTTAGCAATAATATCTTAAGGCCGGTACTATGTTCATTCTTGCGAAAAATTTTTATGGAAACTATTATTTCGCACATAGAAAGCGGCGTTTTTTTAGGTAGCTTGGAGCGCTATTTTACAGGGAGCGATATTGGATTAAGTTGGTGGTGTTGCTTGTTTTTACAAAATAACATTTTATTTTTCCTTGGGCAATTGATCTGCTATTCCTTTGATCCTTTGTATAGTTTCGGAACAAAAATATGGTCCGTGTTTGATTTATAAACCCGCACAAATAGTTTTTAATAAATAATTTATTTCTTAATTCACATTGCAAATGGCGCCGTGCTATAAACGTCAGTTTTTCAACACGAAAAAACAAAGTATCACAAATGGAAAAAATTTCGCAAATTTTTCGCATTTTTTGGTTTTGTATGGAGTTTCAACGCGAAAACCGAACAGAGTACCGGCCTTTAAGTGTTAAGGCCGGTACTCTGTTCGGTTTTCGCGTTGAAACTCCATACAAAACCAAAAAATGCGAAAAATTTTTTCCATTTGTGATACTTTGCTTTTTCGTGTTGAAAAACTGACGTTTATAGCACGGCGCCATTTGCAATGTGAATTAAGAAATAATTTATTTATTAAAAACTATTTGTGCGGGTTTATAAATCAAACACGGACCATATTTTTGTTCCGAAACTATACAAAGGATCAAAGGAATAGCAGATCAATTGCCCAAGGAAAAATAAAATGTTATTTTGTAAAAACAAGCAACAACCACCAACTTAATCCGCCGTGTTGTTGAAATCAACAACTTCTGGATGAAAATGTGCATCACATCGTCAGTTTAATTCATATGTTATTAACAGTTTAAAATGGATATTTTGTGAATTCCTTCTGCTGGAAATCAATTCTAACACGCGGTCCAGAACGTTCCTAATTTCAAATTGGCCGCATGTTAATACATTTTAATGCTGTTTTATGACACCAAAAGGAAGGAAATCGAATTTTCAATTCAAATGTGTTTACTAATGTTGAAATACTTTGTTTCAATCAAGTTAGCATACAATTAGAGTTTTAAAAATATCATTTTGTTCTGAAAAAAGCTTTTATAGTAAGTCACTGAAAAATTTTATTCGAATTACATTAAAACGTTTTCTTATCAATTTTTCTAATTTGGAGCGTTTCATTTTGCTATTACAAGAGGTTATGGGCGACGCAAAAGAAACTCACGGTATACCCCAATTCAGAGGGGAAGGATTTGATGACTGGCAGTTCCGCGTGAAAATTCACCTGGACTCGCAAAACTTATTGGATGTTCTAACCGGCATGCCTCCAAGTGGCGAAGCTGCCTTAATTGAATTCAGGAAGAAGGATAAGAAAGCAATGGACCGAATCGTAAGCTTTGTCCATTCGGATTGTTTAAGCTTCATTCGCGATAAAGAAAGTGCCAAGGATATGTGGGACAGTCTGCACGCGGCATTTGCAAAAAAGTCTGTGGTAAACCAATTGCTTTTAAGGAAGAAACTAGCCATGTTGCGAATGAATGATGGAGATTCAATAATAACGCATATATTAGCATTCGAAAACTTGGTGAGACAACTTAAATTGGCTGGTGCGACTATGGAAGACGCAGATGTGCTAGCTCAACTGTTTCTAACACTACCGGAAAAATACGACCCTTTGATAACCGCTCTTCAAAACATGGATAATGGGAAATTGAATCTGAATATCGTAAAAGAACGATTAATGTCCGAAGAAGCTAAACTTTGTGATCGCCTCGTTGAAGTAAGTGACAAAACGGCATTTTCTGGGAAAAAGTTCATCAAGAAAAAGAAGAATTTCAACGGTAAGTGCTATAAATGCAATAAATACGGCCATCAAGCAAAGGATTGTTGGCAAGCAGAGGCAAGATCAGCAAAATCAAAAGCTGTTTCCTTTATGGTCAACACCAGAAATGACGTCCGATCAGAAAATGTAGCCAAAATTGCATTCAAGATCGACTCGGGAGCCAGCGACCATATGGCTAAAGAAAAATCTTATTTTTCATCAATGACGAAACTAAGGACCCCAGTTGAAATAAATGTAGCGAAAAATAGTGAATCTATAATTGCAAATTATGTAGGGGATATAAAAGGAATTAGTAATAAAGGAGTTAAATTCTATATGAAAGACGTTTTATACACTCCAGATCTGAGAGATAATTTATTATCTGTCCGAAAACTAACCAATGCGGGTTTAGTAGTCAGATTTGTGGATAATACTGCCATTATTCAAAAGGGGGAAAACAAAATAGCAGTTGCATATCTGCGTGGAAACCTCTACGAACTCTCACTAAGCATTGATTCAAAATCAGCAATGATATGTAACACAAATGATGTTACCTTGTGGCATAAACGGCTAGGTCACATAGGGATATCTGGAATGGAAAAATTAAAACATATGAAAATGCTAAACGAACGGGTACTTACCCGTGACCTAAACTTTTGTGACGTGTGTACAGAGGCGAAACAATGTAGAGATCCATTTAATAATTCCAGACAGAGGTCAACAAGACTACTTGAGAGAATTCACTCTGATGTATGCGGCCCTATCACACCCAGCTCATGGGATGGCTGCAAGTATTTTGTCTCCTTCATAGACGATTTTTCTCATTTCGCCATGATATTTTGCATTAAAAAGAAATCTCAAGTTTTTGAGAAATTTAAAGAATATGACGCGTTGGTGACAGCCATGTTCCCCCAATTGAGAATTTCAAAGGTTACAATCGACCAAGGTAGAGAATACTTGGCTATAGACCAACAAAAATGGTACAAGGAAAAAGGTATTCAGATAGAACCCACAGTTGCCTATACACCCCAGCAAAACGGGGTTTCTGAGAGATTTAATCGCACAGTAACTGAAAAGATCAGATCAATGCTAATAGAGTCCAATTCTCCTAAGTATTTATGGAATGAAGCTGCTCTATCAGCTGTATACATTATTAACAGATGGCCTACTCGAGCTCTTGATAATAAAGTAACTCCCGCAGAAATATGGTATGGTAAAAAGCCCAGCTTAGGAAAAATAAGAGTTTTTGGATGCAAGGCATATGTTTGGGTGCCAGATGAAAAAAGAAAGAAATTAGATCCAAAAGGGAAGAAAATGACTATGGTTGGTTATGCTCCCAATGGTTACCGATTGTGGGACATCGAAAATAGAAAAGTTGTCGTGGCACGTGACGTCAAATTTGACGAAGAGTGTTACCCATTTGGGTTGCAAGAATCAAAAACTGATGACACTAATATTATAATATGTCACGAGCAAGGGGGGGAAGAATATGATGCTGTGACCGAATGCGAAATATCTCCTGGTGAGTCGTCCACAAATTTAGAAGATGAATCTATACAAGAAGCAAGTGGTATCGAAAGTCAATTGCTTGAAAATTTAGAAGACATCCAATCAGGAGAAGATTCTGTTGAAATTCAGCAGGAAAACACAACAAGAAATAGTCGAAGAATATCTCGTTTGCCAACAAAACTGTTTGATTATATAACAGGCTTCAACGCAGAAAAAATACAAAATAATGTCCCAGAAAACTATGAAGATATTTTTAAAAGGAACGACGAAGACAAATGGAAAAGTGCAGTGGATGATGAGCTTAAGTCTATGAAGGATAATAAAGTTTGGAAAATTGTGTCTACTCCTCCTAACTCAAAGTTGCTAACGTCGAAATGGGTCTTTCGAATAAAGGAGGATGAAAATGGAAACCCAACTAAATATAAAGCTAGGCTAGTTGTACGAGGTTACCTTCAGAAGTACGGAGTAGATTATAATGAAACTTATGCTCCTGTCGCAAAGTTAACTACCCTTCGAATAGTTCTAGCTGTTGGAATACATCATGGATATTTCTTCCATCAGCTAGACGTGAAAACTGCTTTTCTACACGGAAATTTAAATGAAAATATATACATGGAAATACCTGATGGTCTTATATGTAAAAATGGACTTTGCTGCAAACTTGAGAAGTCCCTATATGGATTGAAGCAAGCGCCTAAATGTTGGAATGATAAATTCAATAATTTCATCGTCTCATTGGGCTTTATACGTTCAAAACATGACTACTGCCTCTACGTGAAGAAAAATAAGAAAACCAATGACGTACTTTATTTAATATTATATGTAGATGATCTTCTTATAATTGGAAGTAAACTAGAAAGTATAAACATGCTCAAAGAACAACTAAGCGAACAATTCGAAATGTCAGATTGTGGACCACTTAAGTATTTCCTAGGTATAAAATTTGTATACGAAAATGGTTGCTTAACTATATCTCAAGAAAATAATATTAGAAAAGTATTGGAAAAATTTGGCCTCCAAGATTGCAATCCAGTGAAAACGCCAATGGAAAAAGGGCTTCATTTGCAACGCTTTGAAAACGAAGAAATTACCAAACAGCCATTCAGGGAACTTTTGGGAAGTCTAATGTACATTATGTTGTGTTCAAGGCCAGATATATGCTACCAAGTTGGTTATCTTGGAAGGTTTCAAGAAAATCCTTCAGATGTGCATTGGCAACATTTAAAAAGAATTGCAAGATATCTTAAAGGCACTGTAACCACCAAGCTAATATTTAAAAATTGTGAATCTGAGCCGATTATTGGGTACGCAGATGCGGATTGGGCATCAGAAACCATAGACAGAAAATCTGTAAGTGGATATATATTCAAAGTGTTTGGTTGTACAGTCGCCTGGTGCAGCAAGAAACAGCAAACTGTCGCAACTTCATCATCTGAAGCAGAATATGTGGCACTCAGTATGGCAACAGCAGAAGCTGTGTGGATGCGGGGCGTTATGCAAGATCTTATGGAAATAGATGAACATTACAGAGTCAAAATATATGAAGATAACAACGGTTGTATCGGCATGGCAAATAATTTAGAAAGTAAACGTGTGAAGCACATTGATGTGAAACACCATTTTATAAGGGACCACATTACAAACGGAACTATTTCCGTAGAACACATCACCACCGAAAAACAACTGGCTGATATTTTTACGAAGTCAACGGATGCTAGTAAATACATGAATATGCGAAATGAGCTTGGGCTAGTTGATTGAGAGGGGGTGTTGAAATACTTTGTTTCAATCAAGTTAGCATACAATTAGAGTTTTAAAAATATCATTTTGTTCTGAAAAAAGCTTTTATAGTAAGTCACTGAAAAATTTTATTCGAATTACATTAAAACGTTTTCTTATCAATTTTTCTAATTTGGAGCGTTTCATTTTGCTATTACAAGAACTAATAATGTTTAAGATATTTAAAATTTTGTTGTTTGTTTTTTTTTTCTTATTTGTTGATATGTTTACCCTGCCAACATTTTTGAATTTGGGGGCGCTTTTGACAATCCCCACTACGTCGAAAACTGTCGTATACGATATCCAAAACTCCTCGGAAAAGCGCCGTCACTATTGAGAAGTTGTACCACGCCAAGTTACTACAAAAAAGTATCGCATGAGTGCAATTATTAGGTGCCCTTCTGGATACATTTAGAAGGACGCCAATAAGAACCCCTTCAAACAATCGGACAAAGTGCATTTTAAGATAGTTGTAAAAGAATCATTGTGGTCAAGTAAAACACGATAGTTTAGATGTTTATCAATTTTATTAAACATTTATAAATTCTCATAAACATAACATTTATACGACTATCACATCACATATAACATATTTTTATGCATTAATAAAAGATTGATGTTGAGTTACAAGTTGCAAGTTACATGTTGTAGCGTCTATCAGCCAGAGCTTTTATTCCCAATGGAGGCAGCGTGTCTGGAAAAATATTTGAAAAACTATCACTTTATTCCATTTGGAAGGTCAAAAATTGTTCACCAATATACCTTTCACAATTTTAAGCGAAATAACTATGTTTTCAGTACTTCATTATCATTTTTATTTGAATAAATTATAAGAAACTAGTTGTGCTTGGTGTTTCACAATATATTATAAAATGACTCTTGTAACAATAGTGATGGCAAAATACTTTCATGCGAATAGTGATGGCAAAATACTATCACAGTTGGCGATTGTTGTAGTGCCACTTACGAGTCTGTGGTAACGATGAGGATGAAATGGAACTTTGAAATGCTGGCAGGGTATACACCCAGAAAAAAGTTACCCCTTCTTTAAGTTAATGCGCTTTACAGACTATCATTTATTCCGGACGACAGTGCTCGTGTCGAACATATCCCATATATTGTGCACATTATAAGTTAAGTCCGAAGGCATAATCGATACTGCTGCATGTTTATGGGATCGATAACACATTTACCGATTTTTTAGTTATCGCCGACAAGTCGTATCGATCCGACACACTGTAAGATTCTTTACAAACGCCGACATTCCGTCCGGAATAACTAATAGTCTGTAAAGCGCATAAAACGAACTCATTGTGAAGAACTTCGTATAGAATTCATGTATGGAATTTTTTTATTGAACTTTTTGTCATTCATTTGGATAAATCTTACATAACACATTTATCCATAGATTTGTTATCGTCAACAATTCGTAGCGTTTGGCCACTTTGTAAGATTCTTTACAAAAACAGACATTCCATCCGGATAAACTTATTGTCTGAACGGCGCATAAGATTCTTTACAAATACTGGCATTTGTCCAGATAAGCTAATAGTCTGAACACGAAATTATCACATTTTTTTATGGGAGAATCGAATCATCTATGCATGCATATCTATGACATTATTTTCTGTACCTTTGTGTCATTTAACATTGGCTTTTAAGCGTGAGTTGTGGTTTGGATGTTTTATAAATTTTTATTTCCATTGTTTATCCTTTGTTTATTTGATGGCTTTTCCTATTCTTGGAGCACAACAAGGTATGTCATTTTACAATGCAACAATTTCCATTATTATTTAAATGCTTTCTACAAATTCCAAAAGAAACCAATCGGAAAATATTGGAAGATCTACAAATTAAAAGGCAACTTCTTCAAAAAGGAGTAAATCAGGTAGCAGATATTAGTAATCTCAATTCGCCAATTGCCCAGGTAAGTTTAAGTCCCTTATGGTATATCATGCCTTTGCAAATGTAAATTATAGACTACATTCAGATGCCTACCTCACAGATTCTGGGCCAGCCACCGGAATTTCCACAGTCCAGTGTAGTGCCAACGGTGCCAAGGTCAGTTTTCAATCCTACCAGTGCTACAACTCTAGGTTTCTTTGTTAGTCAAGATTCCCACTACGGCAATTCATTCATACCGGTGTTACCACGCCTTGATCCGATACCACCCAATCATACAGCTAAATAGAATATAACATCGATCACTTAGCATAGATAACAGCAACATAGAACGTTGCAAAGAAATCGGTGGCAATGGCACGCATGCGAATGAAGAAGTTGGAAGAGTATTTGTCGGGAGTAGATGGATTTGAAAACCCCAAAATAAAATTGGAACAATATCCCACACCACCTCACATAGCCAGCTGTGTGTTGTATAATATTCAAGTAAGCTATATGGTTTAATATTGTGCTTTGTATATCTCAACAATACCCCTTAATATTTTCTAGGCTCAATATTCGGATTTGGAAGGTAAACTAGTAGGCGATTTGGGTTGTGGATGTGGAATGCTAAGCATTGGATCGTTTCTGTTGGGTTCACAACTAACTGTTGGCTTTGAATTGGATTCAGATGCTATTGATGTAAGTAATTGTTAAAGTTTTCGAATGAATTGATATAGGCGATGGTGCGATAGGGTGGGTTTGTATACTCGATTCCTACTATTATAGCTAACTTAACCCAGCATAATCTATTTGCTCTCATGGAATTTTTTGAGGACAGAGAAATATTTTGTCTTAATAAAATTTCGTCCTTGAGGGAAGAAAATAATTCTTTCATAGGCTATGTTTTCTTAAACTAAGGATGATTTCTTCGAAAATGTGTTGCCTTAGTGTTACACTACTTTTTTTCTCCGGGTGCTTCCCCCAAATAATATTGCCGTTTAAATTTCTATTCTAAATTCATAATATTGGGAGAGATCCTAAATCCAAAAGTTATAAGAGTAATGTAAATCATTTCCAATTCATTTTGAAAATTTTGCACGAATCGATATCGCCATAAGATCTAAATTTTTTTTATTCATTTCAGATTTTTCGTTATAATGTCAACGAAATGGAACTGCCTGGCATTGACTGCATTCAAACTGATGTCTTAGAACTTCCCGATTCCAAATGGGAGAACGTTTTCGACACCATTGTGACAAATCCCCCCTTTGGAACAAAACATAATGCGGGTATGGATATAAAATTCGTCGAAACGGGAATTCATTTGGCTTCTGGTGCTGTATATTCATTGCATAAGACTTCAACAAGGTAAAATAACTATGATATACAAAATAAGTTTTATTTTTTATTAATATGGGCTTTTCTTACCGTTTTTTTCTTATAGAGATTATATTCTTAAAAAATCAAAGGACTGGAAAATTAGAGGCGAAGTTGTAGCTCAATTGAAATATAACATTGACAACAGTTATAAATTTCACAAAAGCAAATCGGTCGATATTGAAGTGGATTTCTGGCGCTTTGATGTCTCGGAAAAAGAAGGAATTGTAAAATAGATTTATTTGCATTAATATTTGCATTCGGAAATTATTTTTATTATATTTACTTACAAAGAGGATTGTTTATTATTGATCATGTTTTTTTTAAATATATAGAACAAAATCTGTGTGTGCATTTATAAAAAGGGACACGATATCGTTTCATTTTCTTTTAAAATGGATTGAGATGTAAGAATTAAATTAAATGAATTTTTAGGCAAATAATGTTTAAATAATTAAAATACCAAACGAAAGAATCTTATTTTGCAAAATTTTATTTCTGTAGTTTTTTGTTACAAAATTATTTCTATAGAAAATTTTGTCAAAAATTTATTTCTGTAGAAAATTTTGTCAAGATTTTATTTATATAGAACATTTTATCAAAATTTTATTTCTATAGAAAATGTTGTCCAAAGTTTATTTCTACAGAAAATTTTGTCAAAATTTTTCTATAGAAAATTTTGTCAAAATTTTATTTCTATAGAAAATTTTGTCAAAATTTTATTTCTATTTCTGGATTATTATCGTTGACCTTTTTATTTATCTTTAAGAATTATTTTTCATAGTTTCGGCTATAGGTCGATTAAAAAACATCATATCAATGTTTTTTAATCGACCTATAGCCGAAACTATGAAAAATAATTCTTAAAATTTTATTTCTATATAAAATTTTGTCAAAATTTTATTTCTATAGAAAATTTTGTCAAAATTTTATTTCTATAGAAAATTTTGTAAAAATTTTATTTCTATAGAAAATTTTGTCAAAATTTTATTTCTATAGAAAATTTTGTCAAAATTTTATTTCTATAGAAAATTTTGTCAAAATTTTATTTCTATAGAAAATTTTGTCAAAATTTTATTTCTATAGAAAATTTTGTCAAAATTTTATTTCTATAGAAAATTTTGTCAAAATTTTATTTCTATAGAAAATTTTGTCAAAATTTTATTTCTATAGAAAATTTTGTCAAGATTTTATTTCTATAGAAAATTTTGTCAAAATTTTATTTCTATTGAAAATTTTGTCAAAATTTTTTTTCTATAGAATATTTTGTCAAAATTTTATTTCTATAGAAGATTTGGTCAAAATTTTATTTCTATAGAAAATTTTGTCAAAATTTTGTTTCTATAGAAAATTTTTGCAAAATTTTATTTGTATTTGTTTCTATAGAAAAATGTTGTCAAAATTTTGTTTCTATAGAAAATTTTGTCAAAATTTTATTTCTATAGAAAATTTTGTCAAAATTTTATTTCTATAGAAAATTTTGTCAAAATTTTATTTCTATTGAAAATTTTGTCAAAATTTTATTTCTATAGAATATTTTGTCAAAATTTTATTTCTATAGAATATTTTGTCAAAATTTTATTTCTATAGAAAATTTTGTCAAAATTTTATTTCTATAGAAAATTTTGTCAAAATTTTATTTCTATAGAAAATTTTGTCAAAATTTTATTTCCCCGTGTAAAAATTGGAGGATCCAATCCTATCTAATAATATCAAATTGGATCTAATTGGATCTGTTCAGATATTGGTTCAGATATAATTAGATATGCACAGATATGCTATATATGGTGCTAGATCTGGTTAGATATAATTGCAGATCTCATCATATATAGTATAATATCTAATTATATCTGGCATATCTAATAATATATGCTTGGATAGGACCATATATAGCACTATATCTAATAAGATATGGTAGATATAACATCATATCTGACTATATATGGGGTTAAATACGGTCCAAAATATAATAAAAAAAATCATGAACAAGTTAAAAAGATTTTTGAAATACACGTCTAAACCTCAATGTCATTATGTCAAATGTCAACGCCGTCAGGGGCATCACTTCTAAACAAATTTAACGCCAGACTAGCTGAGAAAATTAAGAAATTTAATATAATTGTTTTAAATGTGTTCCTTTGATAAAGTGTATATCGTTTCCTTTATTGCGGATATTATGTAGGTAAGTAGATTATATTTGTTATTTCCTTAGTAGACATTTTCATATTGTTTTACTATTTTCTAGATTTGGAAAAAAGGAAACCTCAGTGGTGTACTGGTTAACATGCCCGCCTTGCATTCAAAAGGTCACGGGTTCAATCCCAGTTCCGACCAACACCAAAAATTATTTCGGCGGTGGATTATCTCCTCGCAGTAATGTTGGTGACATTTCTGCTTCAAAGATTCTCTAAGTTGTTTCAGCGCAACGTGAAATGCCGATAGGACTCGATTATAGCAAGGAGGTCCCATGTTATTGAGCTAATTATTGAATCGAGCAGCAGTCAGTGATAAGTGAGATGTTGATCACTGTGATGTCATGATGGTCTGAATAGTATGTATGAGCCTAAAATAACAGCCTATCGCTATACCTAACCTAATCCCGAATACACTTTAAATGTGAGTATTAAAAGCAACATAAAATTATATGGCAATTTTTATTGCAACTTAAAGAAGAATGATCCAAAACAATACTAATACTTGCTTACATAGTTCAATATATTCCCATATTTGTTTATTCCTATATTTGTTTAATAATTGTTTTTTTTACTTAATTTCATTGCAGATTGCCTTAACGCTGTAATACTTTTGTCGCGTGTCTAAGTCCAAAGCAGAAGAAACAAACGAAAAAAACCCTTGGACAACACTAACTCAACTGTCAATACTCTTAAATAGCTTTGATGGATCAATTTAAATTAAACATATTTATTATGCACATACTTTTTGTCTGTATTATTAAATAAAACAATTGATCTCATTTTATATACAAATCCCGTGTAAAAATTGGAGGATCCAATCCTATCTAATAATATCAAATTGGATCTAATTGGATCTTTGCAGATATTGCTTCAGACATAATTAGATCTGCACAGATATGCTATATATGGTGCTAGATCTGGTTAGATATAATAGAAGATCTCATCATATATAGCATAATATCTAATTATATCTCGCATATCTAATAATATATGCTTGGATAGGATCATGTATAGCACTATATCTAATAAGATATGGTATATATAACTTCATATCTGACTATATATGGGGATAAATATGGTGCAAAATATAATAAAAAAATCATGAAATTGTTAAAAAGACTTTTGAAATACACGTCTTTATAGCAAAACAAAAAAAACTATTCGTAAGATATATACACAAAGTTACAGATGGAAAAATAACTTTCATTTATTTATCAAACTTACATAATACATTTCAAAGTATTAGGCATTTTACAAACATGTTTTTTGAGTTTCAGAACGTAGTTCAGCTCCTTCAGGTCAGTTAGTTTTATCAATCTAAAGCAGTCAGTTTTGGAAATGGGTATAATATGATCAACGACAGCGCCAGTTTTTAAATGTTTTACCGCATACTGCTGGTTGACGTCAAAAAGATTTATAAAAAAATACAATTGTCGAAAATGAGTAAAGAAACAATTAATAGAGCCAAATAGAACCTCTCCATCTTTTCTTATTAATTGTACTGTATAGTTATTAGTTTTGGTATTTTTGTATAAAAGGGATGTGTAGATATTTTTATCTATTTGACACCTCGAATAGTAAGAAAATGTGTGGGTTTCTTCAAAACACTCATTTAGTATTTGTCGTTCCCATGCGTTTGGAGTATAATTAACCTTTCGTCCAAAAAGATGATACGTACACGTATTGGTCATAGACTGTTGCTCAAACTTATGTCGTAAAATATTTGCTCCTTCGGATATTTTAAGATTATTAATCATTTCTGTACCTAAATTTTTCGTTCCGTGTGAAGTTTTTGCCAAAACGCCATTATGGGATTCAAATGGGAAAGCAGATGTAGCCCACAGAGGGCCCCATCGTTGAACATATACACATAAGTGTAACAATTGATGAACGTTGTACGTCATTGAATGCTTTCCATAAAGCGATTGGAATTCTTTAACAAAAGAGTTTAATAAAATGTTTGTATATTCAATTGTTCGATACTCTATATGTCTCTGAAGCAAATTATTCAAGGAAACGACAAGTAAAATTAGGTTTTGGTAATAATCTTGCGGTAATATGCCACTGAGTACGGGAATCGAATAAAATAGTATCCAATAATACATTTCAGTCGCCTTATATGACTGGTACAGACTGATACTTCGAGGCATTCTTGAAAAAGATTGCAGCGGTTTTATTTTATTTAACCGTGTGTCGATTTTATTTATATATTTGGATATTCTCCAAGGTCCTTTTTGTGTTAGCCAAATATTTAATATTTGTTTTGCAACTCCCAACAGCACAGAATGCATGTATTCTGGGAAAACACATGTTCCCAAGTCCAAAGATGGTAGACACGATATTATAGTATGTCCTTTTACGCCTTTTTCTATGGCATTGCTCTCAGAATCTGCTTTTATTGCCTGAAGCCGCATGTTGGAATCAGTTCTCAAACGTAGATTTGACTTGTAGGGATAAAATCTAATTATCCTATTTCGCTTTTCGTTTGCGCAACGCTTTGTCTTTATTTCACACATATTGCAGCCACATTCTCCGTTAAAATTCAGAATATTTTGTATTTGTGATCGTGCTGGAGCATCAGCTACGAATAATGGCGACCGTACCTTTGATGTAACATATTGTTTTGTCTTGGGATCTCTCCATTTGATGCCTTTTGATAGTTTTCTCAGTTTAATGCAAAAGGGTTGTAAGAAAAGGTTCATAGGCGGTTTTAACTCAGTGTGATACCATAAACCTATGGTGATTATAAATGAGGACCTTAAAGTTGGCGGTATTTCTGCAATCATAAACATCAAAGGCCAGCAATTACTTTTGGAACTTTTCGATAGTGATATTCCATCGGTATATAGTATTAAAGTTAGATCATATGTATTTCTCCCTGCATTCACTCTGATGTACTCTGATCCACAACTGATATCACTAATAACTTCTGGTTCAGTGGAAAATATTTGCTTCTCCAATAAACTCCCCAGACTTTTTTCTTCAAATATCATCTTTATCTGCTGCACAATATCAAGTTCAAAAAAGTAGCATATACTACGTTCACCGCAAGATGGACAGATCTCTACTTTTTTGTAGGATATATATATCAAACATTCCATGCAGTAGTAGTGATGAATTACGTCGATGGAGTCAAATTTATTTTCAAGGTATTTGAAAAAGGTGTAAAGCGTTTTAGGCATTAGATTATCTTGTGGCAGCATTTTGTTTAGAAGCTCAAGTTGGCATCGTAGAGCAGTTTTCGTCAAATTTTGGGAAATCCACATTTCTAAAACTTCAAACACTGCTTTGTCTACAGTCATTGAGCTGCCGTTGTAAAGCAAGCAAGATTTTTCTTCCACCATGTGGCATTCCTCTCCACCACTTTCATCGTCATTGCTTTGGCTCCCATCGATTTCAGCACTACGACTTTCATAGATTTCTGTGATCGCACAACCCTCTTCGATGACACTACTTTCTCCTACACTATCTTGACTTCCCTCACTGTCGCATTCAGAAGCTTCCTCGTCACTGTGCACTTCTTCGTAGCCGTCCATCCCACATTCTGCATTGGATAGAAAATGTTTCCACCTTCTTTGTGTTGTATATGGTACCTATAAAAGACGATGTCAAATTTGTTGTTTTTAAAGGACTGATGGGCACTTACAGCGGTGGTAGAATTATTGCTCCACTGTTTGTAACGTTTTGCGGTGTTCCAACTTGTTCTTGATCTTTCATTTTGCTTCCACCTCCATACTGTTGCTCTATGAATCTATAGACAATAAATTAATAGTTCATTGTTATTTCATTCAAACCATGTATACTTACCCCAGAAGTAATCTTCCATTTTCTATAATAGTTTCTCTGTTCCATTTTCACAACTGCAGTTAAACTTTTTAGAATTTTGTATTAAATAAACATAAACACAGAGTTGCAATTTAGATCTTTCACAAACAAATCCGATAATCAGGTAGTGTTCCATTTGTTGGACAAACACAAACGTTTGAAAAATGCTTAAATTCAACAGTATTTGAAACATTTTTCAGACGATTAGGGTAATATTCAAGTTGAGAATATCGCGTTCTCAACAAAAAACAGACATTACCGTCAACAGAACAATTTCTCATCTATAATCCTCAAATTGAAATGCATCGATACTCAATATTTTCTCAAACAGTTTTCGATGCGAGACAAACTAAAAATTAACATTTTTGCGAATATTTTTCAACCATCATTTGTATAAAAATTAAACCCACTTCTAACTGAAAGTCAACACCAAATTTCTGGGGATTTTGTATAATTTAGTTTTCTACAAAAATATTTGAGTTTAGTGACTTCAATAAGGTTTTCATTTCGTTTTTTATTTAGACTTGCCAATTATTGTAAAGTATTTGTAGTAACTTCAGTTTATTGTCAAAATGTTCCATATTTTTCTACTTCTTCCAAATGACCAAGAACTTCGTTGCACAAAGAAGTATTGAAAATTACATGTTTTTTCGTTGCATTTAAGGGTAGTATATTTTTCACGTTTTCTTAAATCATTTTCATAACGCTTCCAAAGATTTCGTCAACATTTTGGCGATTTTGAAGTAATTCGCAAACAATTTTAAAATATTTTGAAAGGTGTCTCAAGTTGAATTTATGTTGAAAATTATGTTTACTCTCAAACTTAAAAGGTGTTGCATTTGAAAAAAAGCTCATCCTGTGTTTCGTCGTATAAAGTGTGTGCAAATGTTTGAAAACGTGTTGAATTATAGCATTTTTCAAATGCATTTATTTGAGTGTCTAAATTATTTGCAATACCATCAACACTACCTGATTATTTTCTGCCCCAATTTAGGCCGATCAATCCGTTCAAACGCAACTCTGCAACTCATAATGAAAACAACATGGAGATGACATTTTGTGGAATATTTCTAATTGGCGCGTTTGGAGAAATAAATTATTAATCAAAATGTCTAAAAAAGATAACAAAAAATTAAAGTGTCAAGTAAAGAACATTTTGAAAAGGAGACTTAGTTCATCTAGTGAAGATGTAAGTATACATTTATATTATATTATTCGTTCTGACATAAAATGTATTTCTGATCTTTAGGAGGACGAGCTTGCAACATTAAATAAAAAAATTCGCGAAACTGAGGCTGAATTGGAAAATCTTAAAAAAAATTCACAATCACTGAATGACCGATCGCAGCCAATTGGAAAGGAGAATGACCGACCGGGGCCCAGTGGAATAATAATGATTGATCGGTCATTTCCAAATCCAGTTCAAAATTCGAATGTTATTGTTTCCATAGAGGCATCTTACAGAAAAGATGACAATCAAATGTTGGGGCCTAATTACGAGGAAGATGTAAGTTTTATGCATATTTCCCTCACTTTTAAGATTAAAGTTTAATTTATTTTATTTCCGCAGATGGTTTGTATTGGTAACGATGTATACTGCCGCAAAGTAATACATGACATGGCTTTGGGATCGTCGCACAAGTCAACGCATGTGGCTCGTAAGCTACTTGAGGGAGTCTTTAAAAAAAGTGTGCTCACTCAGGCAACCTTAACTGGGCAACCAGCGAGAGCGCAAGGGTTGCAAAAGCAATTGGAGCCTGTGGTTGCTCTTAGCTATAAAGCAAGAGAAACTATAATAGGTAAGTATAGAATATTTTGTTTCAAATATATATTAACACCTATATGCATAAACTGCTTTTGCATATGAGCATAAATCGATAATTCTTCCACAGATTTTTCCATAGCAGTTGCCAAATTACGTGGATGGGACCCGCAAACAAGGCGGGAAATTGAGAGGGCGATGTCGCAACGTTTGGGCGAAATAAAACGCCAAAAATAAAATGCAAATTTGAAAGTTATTATTATTTAGTACCCTAGGTACATTAAAAAATAATTTGTTTTTTATTTTTTGTATTCATTGATTGATTTTTATTTAGCAATAAGCTATTATATACAATACATTAACTTAATAAGTGCAAATTGAAACTAGTAAAAGCTTTCTTTAACATATGTAATAATTTTACTTTTAAATGCAAATATTTAATGTATATTCTTTATTTAATAAAACAATTGATCTCATTTTATATACAAATTATGCCTTTTATTATGACAAGGTGCCCTATGCTGTTCAAAGATCTCGAAAGATACAAAAATATCAAATAATATACAATTATATCAAATTAGATCTGATTAGATCTGATTAGATGTGTCTCATTTTTGAGATCTGATCAGATCCAATTTCATAGTATTTAGATCTGACCAGATATAACCATTTTTCGGATCTGCTCAGATCTGACCATATCTTGGCTCAGATCTAACCATATCAAATCAGATCCCCCAATTTTTACACGGGATTATGGGATTTTATGTGTTGAAAGATCTCGAAAGATACAATTGTATCAAATAATATACAATTATATCCAATTAGATCTGATTAGATGTGTCTCATTTTTGAGATCTGATCAGATCCAATTTCATAGTATTTAGATCTGACCAGATATAACCATTTTTCGGATCTGCTCAGATCTGACCATATCTTGGCTCAGATCTAACCATATCAAATCAGATCCCCCAATTTTTACACGGGTCTATAGAAAATTTTGTCAAAATTTTATTTCTATAGAAAATTTTGTCAAAATTTTATTTCTATAGAAAATTTTGTCAAAATTTTATTTCTATTGAAAATTTTGTCAAAATTTTTTTTCTGTAGAAAACGATATTGGATAACTTCGCTTGTCCTAAAATTTATGTCAAAACATCTTCTATATGAAATGTTCGTTTCAATTATATTTACAAATCACATAATTTATTATTTATTTAAAAAAAATACATAGGGACATTTTTTTGTAAGCTCACAACTCTGGGAGAGGAAAGGGGAAAACTTAAATGTACTCAAAACTTTAGGGGAGAAACTAATAACCTGCATATTACTCTACATTGAAGACAACACCTTGGGCACAGGCCAATTCTCCCGAATGATTGACGGTTATGGTAGCACGTTTACAATATTGTTTCCAAGCATCGGATCCAGATTCACGACCTCCACCAGTGTGTTTTTCACCACCAAAGGCACCACCAATTTCAGCACCATTTGTGGTGGTATTGATATTGACAATACCACAATCTGAGCCCTGGGCTCCGATCCATTTGAAGGCCTTAGACATGTTTTCGGTGAAAATGGCCGATGATAGACCTTGATCGACTTCATTGTTCCATTCAATGGCCTCATCAATGTTGCGGGCCTTAAGCACATAAACAATAGGGGCAAAAGTTTCACGATGTACCACCGGTGAATCATGGGCCAAACCAGTGATGACAGTGGGCTCCACGAAGAAACCATCACGGGGAATAACTTTACCACCAAATGCTACCTTTCCACCAAGTTTGACAGCTTCGGCAATGGTGTTTTGGTATCCCTCAATATTTTGTTTGGAATGCACGGGACCCACAAGCGTATTGGCATCCAATTGATGACCAATGCGAGACAAAACTTGTTTATATTTGCCGGTCAACTCCTTGACGAAAGTGTCATACAATTTCTCATGGACTATAATACGACGTGTGGTGGTGCATCGCTGACCGGTGGTGCCAATGCAACCAAATAGAGCAGCATCTAAAGCCATTTTAAGATTGGCATCTTCATTGATAAGTAGAGCGTTATTTCCTCCCAACTCAAGTATGACCTTGCCGAAACGTTTTTGTACCTCCACACCAACATTGCGACCAGTCTGACAGCTGCCCGTGAATGACACCAGCTTAACACGTTTGTCTGAAACCAATTTCTGGCCCACATCTGCACCACCTTGACACAAGGTGGTAATTGGAGGCAGATTGTTGCGCTTCAGAACATTTTCAACAATCTTGGTGGTGGCCACTGATACTAGGGCTGTGGTAGGAGCTCCCTTCCATAGAACACTATTGCCTACAGTCTGTGAAGAGGGAGAAGGAGACGTTAATGGGAAAGAAAGTCATAATTGAAATTGCTAACATACCAAAGCAATGGCAGCATTCCATCCAAATACCGCATTTGGGAAATTATAGGCAGAAATCACACCCACCAAACCCAATGGACGCCAGGCTTCCAAAATTGTGTGTTCAGCTCTTTCAGAGTTTATCATTTGACCCGCATAGATGCGAGACAATCCCACACCATAATCACATATGTCGATGAATTCTTGAACTTCACCCTGACCCTCACTGTAAATTTTGCCAACTTCCAAACTAACCAATTTACCCAAAGGTTCCTTATATTTACGCAATTCATCTCCGATTTGACGGACAATTTCTCCTCTCACAGGTGCTGGAACTTTACTCCATTCTTTGTACGCCTCAACACCGGCCTTAATTGATTCATCCATTTCTTGAACGGTACCAGTGCGGACAGTAGCAATAGCTTTACCTGTACCAGGATCAATTGAAGTAACAACTTCACCTGATCCCTTCCAGGAGCCAGTAAATACACCAGGATTTTCACGTTCCAAACCGATGTCTTTTAAAAATGAGTATTGTGGGGAATCGATCAAATAGCTTGCGGCCCGTAAAGAAGAGCTAAGGTGAAGTGAGGCCACTCTTGGGGCCTGATGCAAGGGAACATTTTTAAGAAGATGGACGGCGCGAAAGACTTGTGACATTCTGAAAGAGAGAAAAAGAGATATTATAATTTAAAAATAAAAGGTATTTTACAAATTTTTTAAAACTTTATTTTCCTATGGAAAAATTGCAAAAATTTTCTGTAGAAATAAAATTTTGACAAAATTTTCTAAAGAAATAAAATTTTGACAAAATTTTCTAAAGAAATAAAATTTTGCAAACATTTTCTAAAGAAATAAAATTTGACAATATTTTCTATAGAAATAATATGTTAACAAATTTTTCTATAGAAATTATATTTTGAGAAAATTTTCTACAGAAATAAATTTTTCACAAATTTTTCTATAGAAATAAAATTGTGAAAAATTCTCTATAGAAAAAAATTTGATAAAATTCTCTATAGAAGTAAAATTTTGAGAAAATTTTCTATAGAAAAAGATTTTGAGAAAATTTTCTATAGAAATAAAATTTTGAGAAAATTTTCTATAGAAATAAAATTTTGCAAAAATTTGCCATAGAAATAAAATTTGACAATATTTTCTATAGAAATAAAATTTGACAATATTTTCTATAGAAATAAAATGTTGACAAATTTTTCTATAGAAATAACATTTTGAAAAAATTTTTTATAGAAATAAAATTTTGACAAAATTTTCTATAGAAATACAATTTTGAGAAAATTTTCTATAGAAATAGAATTTTGACAAAATTCTCTATAGAAAAAAATTTTGAGAAAATTTTCTATAGAAGTAACATTTTGAGAAAATTTTCTATAGAAAAAAATTTTGAGAAAATTTTCTATAGAAAAAAATGTTGAGAAAATTTTCTATAGAAATAACATTTTCCAAAAATTTTCCATAGAAATAAAATTTGACAATATTTTCTATAGAAATAAAATGTTGACAAATTTTTCTATAGAAATAACATTTTGAAAAAAATTTCTATAGAAATACAATTTTGAGAAAATTTTCTATAGAAATCAAATTTTGAGAAAATTTTCTATAGAAATAAAATTTTCACAAATTTTTCTATAGAAATAAAATTTTGAGAAAATTTTCTATAGAAATAAAATTTTGACAAAATATTCTCTCAAAAAAAAAAAATTGAGAAGATTTTCTATAGGAGTAAAATTTTGAGAAAATTTTCTATAGAAATACAATTTGACAATATTTTCTATAGAAATAAAATGTTGACAAATTTTTCTATAGAAATAAAATTTTGAGAAAATTTTCTATAGAAATAAAATTATGACAAAATATTCTATAGAAATAAAATTTTCACAAAATATTCTATACAAATAAAATTTTGAGAAAATTTTCTATAGAAATAAAATTTTGACAAAATTCTCTATAGAAAAAATATTGACAAAATGTTCCATAGAAATAAAATTTGACAATATTTTCTATAGAAATAAAATTTTGACAAAATATTCTATTTTTCGATAGAAATAAAATTTTGACAAAATTCTCTATAGAAAAAAATTTGAGAAAATTTTCGATAGAAAAAAAATTTTGACAAAATGTTCTATAGAAATAAAATTTTCACAAAATTTTCTATGGAAATAAAATTTTGACAAGATTTTCTATAGAAATAAAATTTTGACAAAATTTTCTATAGAAATAAAATTTTGACAAAATTTTCTATAGAAATAAAATTTTGACAAAATTTTCTATAGAAATAAAATTTTGACAAAATTTTCTATAGAAATAAAATTTTGCAAACATTTTCAATAGAAATAAAATTTTGACAAAATTTTCTATAGAAATGCAATTTGACAATATTTTCTATAGAAATAAAATTTTGACAAAATTCTCTATAGAAAAAAATTTGAGAAAATTTTCGATAGGAGTAAGATTTTGAGAAAATTTTCTATAGAAAAAAAATTTTGACAAAATGTTCTATAGAAATAAAATTTTCACAAAATTTTCTATGGAAATAAAATTTTGACAAAATTTTCTATAGAAATAAAATTTTGACAAAATTTTCTATAGAAATAAAATTTTGACAAAATTTTCTATAGAAATAAAATTTTGACAAAATTTTCTATAGAAATAAAATTTTGCAAAAATTTTCAATAGAAATAAAATTTTGACAAAATTTTCTATAGAAATAAAATTTTGACAAAATTTTCTATAGAAATAAAATTTTGACAAAATTTTCTATAGAAATAAAATTTTGACAAAATTTTCTATAGAAATAAAATTTTGCAAAAATTTTCAATAGAAATAAAATTTTGGAAAAATTTTCTATAGAAATACAATTTGACAATATTTTCTATAGAAATAAAATGTTGACAAATTTTTCTATAGAAATAAAATTTTGAGAAAAATTTCTATAGCAAAAAAAAAAATGACAAAATGTTCCATAGAAATAAAATTTGACAATATTTTCTATAGAAATAAAATTTTGACAAAATATTCTATAGAAATAAAGTTTTCACAAATTTTTCGATAGAAATAAAATTTTGACAAAATTCTCTATAGAAAAAAAATTTGAGAAAATTTTCGATAGGAGTAAGATTTTGAGAAAATTTTCTATAGAAAAAAAATTACAAAATGTTCCATAGAAATAAAATTTGACAATATTTTCTATAGAAATAAAATTTTGACAAAATTTTCTATAGAAATAAAATTTTCACAAAATTTTCTATGGAAATAAAATTTTGACAAAATCTTCTATAGAAATAAAATGTTCACAAAATTTTTCTACAGAAATACTGAAATAAATTTCTAAAATAAAATAATAAAAAATTTCCCTTCGAATAAAAAGATATTTATTTTAATAAACAAAAATTAGGTAAAAATTTTAAAACACGATTTTTTACATAATAATTTTTTTTTTTAAATATTGCCATGTGTTACAAACGAATACATTTAAATTTGTTTTCTAATATTAATTCCGCAAAACTCAAAATTAAAAGAGAATTGTGTCTTAAAGGTATTTCAAATCTCCGCTTTTTTGGCTCGGAATCAATATCAAAATCATTAGTGTAAAGGCAAAATCTTTGTAATAAGGCAAGCTTGTTTTCAGTGCACGCTGTGCCATGGGCGCACAGTGGTTCCAAATCGTTTTTATTTGGAAATATTTCTGCAACTTTTGAACGGATAAATATATCAACATAATTTTTTCATTGACCTGTGGGAGTTGAAATTTGGTCACCTCGGGTGTATGGAATTTTGTTTTAACTGTCAAATCCTCAATTATGAACCGATTTCGATGATTTTTTCTTTCCTGCATAGATCTTGTAAAACACACTCACGTGTGTGTGGGAATAACTCCCATAGTTAGTTCAAATTTTTGGTGCTTAGAGAAAAACTCCTCAGCTTTGACACAAATTATGTTGATATCTTTATCCGTTCAAAAGTTGCAGACTTATTTCCAAAACAAACGATTTGGAACCACTTTGCGGTAGCGTTATGTTCAAGTTTTGTCCGTCCGTCCGTGTGTTGTAGTAGTAGTTTCCATTGATGTATGTCGGATGGTATTGCAAATGAGTCACTTAGACTATTCAGTCCATTGTGATAAACCGGACCCTCTTGGAAGAGCCAATTCCCTCTTGTGATAAACCGGACCCTCTTGGAAGAGCCAATTCCCTCTATTCCAATTGAAATTTGGTACGTGACATTTGTCTTCTGGAGGGGCAAATTTCATCCGATCCGTTTAAGATTTGGTACGTTATGTCAATATATGCCTTTTGGCAATCATCCCAAATCGCTATCATGTCCCGTTTTAAAATACGTCTCTCAAGTAAAAATCATCAGTCATTGATATAACGTATCGTATTTAATTTTAGGTTATCTGAATTTCTGAAATTTATCTCGCCTCATATTAATCTGTAAAAAAAACAAAATAATTTTGTTATCTCTAGATTTCCAATTGGGTGTGTTGTCCAGTGATAATATTCGAGTGGCTAGTATGTTGTCAGTGTAGAGATTTGTTATCATCGGCAACAAATTGATTCCAATTCAATTCGAAACAATTCCCTAGGAACAAAAGCCATAAAATTAACTAGTCCTACTATTTTCAAACGTAATCTCTAGCTGAAATATTTACATTGTGGTATTACGCTAAAGATTTGTGATTGTAAGATAGCAATTGATTAAATAAAAAAGTGGCATTATCACATGTCCGAGAAAGCTTCGTACCCTTTATCATTTTATGCACCAACATTGTGATTTACTCATTCTTGAACTGGAAACCATGTTTATGTATAGATTTTGACCTTCCCTTAACAAATGTTGGTATTGATTCCAAGTTAAAGATGCGGCTTCTTTAAAATAAATGTATTATAAAGATTTAAAATATTATTTCTTTAAATCAATAATGTGTTTTATTTAATTTAAGGAAAAATCGCCTTACGTAAAATATTATTTCTATAGTAAATTTTGTCAAAATTTTATTTCTATACAAATTTTTTCTTCAAATTTTTCAAATTTTTATTTCTATAGAAAATTTTGTCAAAATTTTATTTCTATACAAAGTTTTGTCAAAATTTTATTTCTATAAAAAGTTTTGCCAAAATTTTATTTCTATAGAAAGTTTTGTCAAAATTTTATTTCTATAGAAAATTTTCTCAAAATTTTATTTCTATAGAAAATTTTCTCAACATTTTATTTCTATAGAAAATGTTGTCCAAATTTTATTTCTAAAGAAAATTTTATTTCTATAGAAAGTTTTGTCAAAATTTTATTTCTATAGAAAATTTTCTCAAAATTTTATTTCTATAGAAAATTTTCTCAACATTTTATTTCTATAGAAAATTTTGTCCAAATTTTATTTCTATAGAAAATTTTGTCCAAATTTTCTTTCTATAGAAAATTTTGTCAACATTTTATTTCTTTAGAAAATTTACTCAAATTTTTATTTCTATAGAAAATTTTCTCAAAATTTTATTTCTATAGATTTTGTCAAAATTTTATTTCTATAGAAAGTTTTGTCAAAATTTTATTTCTGCAGAAAATTTTCTAAAAATTTTATTTCTATAGAAAATTTTCAGAAATTTGTCAAAATTTTTATTCTATAGAAAATTTTGTCGAAATTTTATTTCTATAGAACATTTTGTCAAAATATTATTTCTATAGAAAATTTTGTTACAATTTTATTTATATAGAAATTTTTCTTAAAATTTTATTTCTATAGAAAATTTTGTCAAAAATTCATTTCTATAGAAAATGTTGTCAAAAATTTATTTCTATAAAAAATTTTGTCAAAATTTTATTTCTATAGAAAATTTTGTCAAAATTTTATTTCTATTTATATTTAGTTTTGTTGGTTGACCTTTGGAATTTTACAATTTTGGGATTATTTGTTTGGCTTGAGGTCATGGACTAATGAAAAATGCTGGTGTTAATGTTTTTCATTACTTTTTATTGAAATATTACTGTTCTCGGATATTTCGATACACCATCGGTGATCATCTTCAGCGAGATATTATATTTTACAAAGTAATAGACTTTCTCCTTACAGCATGAGCATGAGTTAGACATGGGCATTGTAAGGAGAAAGTCTGTTACTTTGTAAAATATAATATCTCGCTGAAGATGATCACCGATGGTGTATCGAAATATCCGAGAACAGTAATATTTCAATAAAAAGTAATGAAAAACATTAACACCAGCATTTTTCATTAGTCCATGACCTCAAGCCAAACAAATAATCCCAAAATTGTAAAATTTTATTTCTATAGAAAATTTTGTAATTTTTTTTTTTTTGAAAAAAATAAAATTAAAATTTTATTTCTATAGAAAATTTTGTCAAAATTTTATTTCTATAGAAAATTTTGTCAAAATTTTATTTCTATAGAAAGTTTTGTAAAAATTTTATTTCTGTAGAAATTTTGTCAAAATTTTATTTCTATAGAAAATTTTCTCAAAATTTTATTTCTACAGAAAATTTTGTCAAAATTTTATTTCTACAGAAAATTTTGTCAAAATTTTATTTCTATAGAAAATTTTGTCAAAATTTTATTTCTATAGAAAATTTTGTCAAAATTTTATTTCTATAGAAAATTTTGTCAAAAATTTATTTCTATAAAAAATTTTGTCCAAATTTGATTTCTATAGAAAATTTTGTCAAAATGTTATTTCTATAGAAAATTTTGCCAAAAATTTATTTCTATAAAATTTTTTTTCAAATTTTTATTTCTATAGAAAATTTTGTCAAAATTTTATTTCTATAGAAAGTTTTGTCAAAATTTTAATTCTACAGAAAATTTTCTCAAAATTTTATTTCTATACAATACTTTTTTACAAATTTTTATTTCTATAGAAAATTTTGTCAAAATTTTATTTCTATAGAAAATTTTCTCAAAATTTTATTTCTATAAAAAATTTTGTCAAAAATTTATTTCTATAGAAAAATTTCTCAAAATTTTATTTCTATAGAAAATTTTCTCAAAATTTTATTTCTATAAAAAATTTTGTCAAAAATTTATTTCTATAAAAAATTTTGTCAAAATTTTATTTGTATAGAAAATTGAAGTAGCTCTTACTTGGAGAAGAATATTTTGAAAAATATCAAGAATTCTACCAATCCACTATGGGCGGAAATCGCAAAACAGCGGCAAAAAGTCAAATTTTCAAAATGAAAAATTATTGGATATTCCAATTGAAATTACTATAGAACATCTTGGAAAGTAAAAATCGAAAGTTAATTTAAAAATTGGCAACCCTGTTCAGGAGAAAAAGGCTGCCAATGTTTACCAACATTTATGCCAGTTGCGTTTAATCAAGGCGAACAAAAATTGAAAAATTTCGTGCTTAATTTTTTTTTTTTCGCAATAAAAGTGAATAAAGAAAACTTTTAAATGTAGATTCTAAGAGGAGGTTTAGTAGTTCAAAATGTTGTAAAGACTTTACAAAATATTTTTGTTTTTGAACTTGAATTTATGGATTCAAAAGTGCGGTTTATATGTGAAAATTGTAACACATACGTATATTTGCGAGGAGAAGAACTAGAAATGTTAACGATTGTTAATAAAAATGTTTGCTTATTATTGTTCGTGAGGAAGTATACTTTTACGTGCTGTAAAGTTTGTCTGCCCAAACTTGCCCATACTAAAATAAATGTAAGGGTTTTATACTCAAATTTGGGAAAATCGGGCGATACATATATATGGTAGCTATATCTAAATCTGAACCGAATTTAATGAAATTTTGCACACTTTAAGGGTACTATAAAAAATTACTTTGTGTTAAATTTGAAGACAATCGGGAAGTAAATAAGCGCAGTATGGTCTAATTTGTCGAAATCGGGCGATACATATATATGGGGGCTATATGTAACTTTGATTCATTTTTTTTTTCAATTTTTTTTTCGAAATTCAACCATGTTTGTCCTTTGACCAAGAAAACGTGTTGTACCAAATTTTATCAAAATCGGTTAATAATTGCGGCCGGAATCCTGCGAACAACAAACACAGAGGGACGGAATTAGAGTTAGATACCGAAAAATGTGATTTTGATGGTTAATATTTGTTTAATTTTAAGTAATAAAATTAATTTAATAAAATGGCAACTGGTTTATACTATTTACATCAAGTTCTGGGGATAAGGCGCTTTCTTAATAAGGAAAATAAGCAAATATAAATTAAACTCCATCTAAGAGTATATTCTATAGTATTCCAAGTGGAATTACAATTTCGACCCTTCTATAGTAACGCACCTGGAATAAGGGGGATTGACTCCCTTTTTGTTGGTAACATTTGATTTTGATAAGATATATCGATATACCATGTTTGGCGATACTAGATAATTTTTGCCGCAAATTTTCAAATTTCCGCCCATAGTGCAATCCAGCAAACAGTAAAAAATCTACCATTTTTGGCAGAATTCTACCAACGGAAGTGGTGCAAAATTGGCGCAGAAGCGATGAATTTAACATGGGCTTGTCATAGGACGGATGTCCATCATTGGACCAACCGTTGCACTGAATTTGCATCACTTAATGTGTGATCCGAATGCAGTGTTTTGGATGTGAATTCAAACATTTTGTGATATTTTGCCAAATAAATAATTTTATAATTTTTTATGATTTTTAATGCATTCAAACGCTTGTCTGAGACGATTAAGCTCAAATATTTTTTTTAAATTGTATTTTTTCTAGAATTGATTTAGCAAAATTTTCGACAAAATTTAAATTCTTTGTATTATTTTATTAATTCTTACTCTGTGTTTAACCGATTTGAAACAAAACAAGTATATACGGCCGTAAGTTCGGCCAGGCCGAAGCTTATGTACCCTCCACCATGGATTGCGTAGAAACTTCTACTGAAGACTGTCATCCACAATCGAATTACTTGGGTTGCGGCAACACTTGCCAATGACAAGGTATCTTAAAACTAAAAAAGGCCGATTAAATACGTATATAATTAAGTTTGACAAAAGTTTCTATAGAAATAAAAATTTGACAAAATAAAATTTTGACAACATTTTCTATAGAAGTCAAATTTGGACAAAATTTTCAATAGAATTAAAATTTTGACAACATTCTCTATAGAAATAAAATGTTGACAACATTTTCTATAGAAATAAAATTTTGCCAAAATTTTCTATAGAAATAAAATTTGACAAAATTTTCTATAGGAATAAAATCTTAATAAAATTTTCTATAGAAATAAAATTTTGACAAAATTTTCTATAGAAATAAAATTTTGGTAGATTATTTTTGGCTCGAGTGGCAACCATGATTATGAACCGTTATGGACCAATTTTTGTGTGATTGGGGATCGGCTATGTATAACTATAGACCGATATGGGTCAATTTTGACATGGTTATTAGCGGCCCTATACTAGGTTAGGTTAGGTTAGGTTAGGTGGCAGCCCGATGTATCAGGCTCACTTAGACTATTCAGTCCATTGTGATACCACATTGGTGAACTTCTCTCTTATCACTGAGTGCTGCCCGATTCCATGTTAAGCTCAATGACAAGGGACCTCCTTTTTATAGCCGATTCCGAACGGCGTTCCACATTGCAGTGAAACCACTTAGAGAAGTTTTGAAACCCTCAGAAATGTCACCAGCATTACTGAGGTGGGATAATCCACCGCTGAAAAACTTTTTGGTGTTCGGTCGAAGCAGGAATCGAACCCACGACCTTGTGTATGCAAGGCGGGCATGCTAACCATTGCACCACGGTGGCCCTATACTAACAGCACGTTCCAAATTTCAGCCGGATCGGTTGAATTTAGCTCCTCCAAGAGGCTCCGGAGGACAAATCTGGGGATCGATTTATATAGGGGCTATATATAATTATGGACCGATATGGATCAATTCTTGCGTGGTTGTTAGAGACCATATACTAACACCACGTACCAAATTTCATTTCTCTTAGAGGCTCCGCAAGCCAAATCTGGGGATCGGTTTATATGGGGGCTATATATAATTATGGACCGATATGGACCAATTTTTGCATGGTTGTTAAAGAACATATACCAACACCATGTTCCAAATTTCAACCGGCACGGGTGAATTTTACTCCTGCAAAAGGCTCCGGAGGTCAAATCTGGGGATCGGTTTATATGGGGGCTATATATAATTATGGACCGATAATACCATGTACGAAATTTCGGATAAAATATGCTACTCTTAGAGGCTCCGCAAGCCAAATCTGGAGGTCTGTTTATACGGGGGCTATACGTAAAAATGGACCGATATGGCCCATTTGCAATACCATGCGACCTACATCAATAACAACTACTTGTCCCAAGTTTCAAATCGATAGCTTCTTTCGTTCGGAGATTAGCGTGATTTCAACCGACGGACGGACAACTTCAAAATTTTTGCTGGGTTTATATTTTGGGTGAAATTTTGAGTCGATCTAGTGATGTCCGTCCATCCGTTCGCTAAATTCCGAAAGAAACAAGATATCGACTTGAAACTTTGTACAAGTAGTTGTCTTAACCCTAGGATAGGCGATAAGCTTTCGATCACTAAGCGCTCAAAGTCAAACTTGGTCTGGCTAGACCAAATAGTCTATCCTAGGGTTAATTTAAGTCGGTTGGTATTGCAAATGGTCTTATAAATTTATATATAGCTCCTATATAATCGGCTCCCAGCTGAAATCCGGCTAAAATTAGGTACGAACTCTAACAATCGGGCAAAAATTGATCCATATCGGTTCTTAATTATATATAGCCCCCATATAAAACGCTCCCGGGATTTGGCCTCCGGAGCCTCTTAGAAGAACAAATTTCATCTGATCCGGCTAAAATTGGGTACGTGATCTAAGTATATGTCCTCTAACAAATAGTTTCATAATTATATATATTCCTCATATAAACCGATCCCTAGATTTGATTTCCGGAACCGCTGGAAGGGGTAAATTTAATCCGATGCGGTTGAAATTCGGTACGTGATGTTCGATTTAATTTAAGAACCATTCATGGGTTCAAGCCGAGTTCCAGGCTAACACAAAAAAATGCTTTCATCATAGGTTTATCTCTAAAGAATCGGTAACCATTTGCACGATTTGACCTTCATTTTGGTATTGATTTGGATTCACAAACGCAGTTTCTATAAAATAAAAATATTTTGAAAAAGCAACCCATTTAATGAGTTTTGAATTTTCTACTTTTTATACCCTCCACCATAGGATGGGGGGTATATTCCGTTTGTAACACATCGAAATATTGATCTAAGACCCCATAAAGTATATATATTCTGGGTCTGAGTCGATCTGAGCATGTCCGTCCGTCTGATGAAATCACGCTAACTTCCGAACGAAAAAGCTATCGACTTGAAACTTGGCGAAAGTAGTTGTTATTGATGTAGGTCGGATGGTATTGCAAATGGGCCATATCGGTCCACTTTTACGTATAGCCCCCATATAAACGGACCCCCAAATTTGGCTTGCGAGGCCTCTTGGAGGAGCAAATTTCATCCCATCCGGCTGAAATTTGGTACATGGTGTTAGTATATGGTCTCTAACAACCATGCAAAAATTGGTCCACATCGGTCCATAATTATATATAGCCCCCATATAAACCGATCCCCAGATTTGGCTTGCGAGGCCTCTAAGAGAAGCAAATTTCGTCTGATCCGGCTGAAATTTGGTACATGGTGTTAGTATATGGTCTTTAACAACCATACAAAAATTGGTTCACATCGGTCCATAATTATATATAGCCCCCATATAAACCGATCACCAGATTTGACCCAAAATTCATCTGATTCAGTTGAAATTTGGTACGTGGTGTTAATATATGGCCTCAAACTCCCATGCAAAAATTGGTCTAAATCGGTCCATAATCATATATAGGCCCCATATAATCCGATGATCCCCAGATTTGACCTCCAGAGCCCCTTGGAAGAGCAAAATTCTTCCCATTCGGTTGAAATTTAGTACGTGATGTTAGTATATGGTATCCAACAACCATGCAGGAATTGGTTCCTATCAGCCCATAATTATATATAGCTCCCATATAAACCGATCCCCAGATTTGACCTCCGGTGCCTTTTGGAGAAGCAAAATTCATCCGATCTGCTTGAAATTTGGTACGTGGTGATCGTATATGATATTTAACAACCATGCCAAAAGTGGTCCATATCAGTCCATAATCATATATAGCCCCATATAAACCGATCTCGAGATTTGGTTTTGGAGCCTCTTGGAGGAGCAAATTTCATCCGAGTGACAATTTGGTACATTGTGCTAGTATATGGTCATTAACAACCAGTTTTAAAATACCACAACCCAAGTACTTCGATTGTGGATGACAGTCTTTCGTAAAGGTTTCTACGCAATTCATGGTGGAGGGTACATAAGATTCGGCCTGGCCGAACTTACGGCCGTATATACATGTTATTATATTACATTTTGAATTCAAATAAATTAGGAGTTATCATTAATTTTTTTTTATAAATTTCCCTTGTAGGCAAATGCAATTGTTATTTGTATTGTTGCACTAATTGAGACACAATCAAAAAACAGCTCCACTGTATCTGTGTACTCACTTGATTGGGTGAGATAAAGCAGATGTTTTTTTACTATTTGATTTTTTTTAGTCTTTTCGATTATAATTGGTGTGTTCTCCCGATACCGACTTGAAAACGTTCAGCTCTTCACGATGTCCCCAGTATGACTGAAGTGATATTCTTTTTTTTATTCTCTAGTGAGTTGTTTGCGTCGTTGCCCTTTGTCAAATATAGTTCTTATCAGTTAACCGGCGTCCTTAGTTGAATTAGTGCTGCATTGGTGATATTTTGGAAGAGCGTTTAGTATTTAGAGGCAGTTTTGTCATGTCCAAACTGATGCGCTAGAGGTCTCTGCTAAGATAAGTAAAGAGGAAATAAAATTTTGAGAAAACTTTCTATAAATATAAAATTTTTATCTAATTATACAATTATTTTTCGAGCTTTTATGGACAGATATAGATTAAGGAACATGGTTAATAGAGCCATTGAAAATTAGAAAATTTTCTATAGAAATAAAATTTTGACGAAATTTCCTATAGAAATAAAATTTTGACAAAATTTTCTATAGAAATAAAATTTTGAGAAAATGTTCTATGGAACAAAAATTTTGAGAAAATTTTCTATAGAAATACAATTTTGACAACATGTTCGATAGAAATGCAATTTTGACAAAATTTTCTATAGAAATAAAATATTGAGAAAATTTTCTATAGAAATAAAATTTTGAGAAAATTATCTACAGAAATAAAATTTTGAGAAAATTATCTATCGAAATAAAATGTTGACAAAATGTTGGTATCACATTGTGGTATGACAATGGACTGAATAGTCTAAGTGAGCCTGAATCTTAATCGGGCTGTCACTTTAACCTAACCTAACCTTCTACAGAAATAAAATTTTGACAAAATCTTCTATAGAAATAAAATTTTGACAAAATTTCCTATGGAAATAATATTTTGACAAAATTTCCTATGGAAATAATATTTTGACAAACTTTTTAAAAACTTTTTTTAAAACTTTTACAAAATTTTCTATAGAAATAAAATATTGAGAAAATTTTCGATAGAAATAAGATTTTGAGATACTTTTCTAAAAATATAAAATTTTGAGAAATTTTTCTATAAAAATTAATTTTTGATAAAATTTTCTATAGAAATAAAATTTTGACAAAATTTTATCTAGAAATAAAATTTTGACAAAATGTTCTGTAGATATAAAATGTTGACAAAAGTTTCTTTAGAAATAACATGTTGACAAAATTTTCTATAGAAATAAAATTTTGAGAAAATTTTCTATAGAAATGAAATTTTGACAAAATTTCCTATAGAAATTAAATTTTGAGAAAATTGTCGATAGAAACAAGTTTTTGAGAACATTTTCTATAAATATCAAAATGAGAAAATTTTCCATAGAAATAAAATTTTTAAAAAATTTTCTATAAAAATAAAATTTTGACAAAAAATTCTATAGAAATAAAACATTTTCTTTAGAAATAAAATTTTGAGAACATTTTCTATAGAAATAAAATTTTGACAAAATTTTCAATAGAAATAAAATGTTGACAAAATGTTCTATTGAAATAAAATTTTGAGAAAATTTTCTATAGAAAGAAAAATTCTGAGAACATTTTCTATAGAAATAAAATTTTTACAAAAATTTCTTTAAAATACAATTTTGACAAAAAATTCTTTAGAAATAAAATTTTGACAAAAATTTCTATAGAAATAAAATTTTGAGAAAATTTTCTATAGAAATAAAATTTTGACAAAATTTTCTACAGAAGTAATATTTTGACAAAATTTTCTATAGAAATAATTTTTTTTTCATAGAAATAATAAAAATAAAATTTTGACAAAAAATTCTATAGAAATAAAATTTTGAGAAAATTTTTTTTAGAAATAAAATTTTGAGAACATTTTCTATAGAAATAAAATTTTGACAAAATTTTCAATAGAAATAAAATGTTGACAAAATGTTCTATTGAAATAAAATTTTAACAAAATTTTCGATAGAAAGAAAAATTCTGAGAAAATTTTCTATAGAAATAAAATTTTGAGATAATTTTCTATAGAAATAAAATTTTTACAAAAATTTCTTTAAAATAAAATTTTGACAAAAAATTCTTTAGAAATAAAATTTTGACAAAAATTTCTATAGAAATAAAATTTTGAGAACATTTTCTATAGAAATAAAATTTTGATAATATTTTCTACAGAAGTAATATTTTGACAAAATTTTCTATAGAAATATTTTTTTTTTCGTAGAAATAATAAAAATAAAATTTTGACAAAAAATTCTATAGAAATAAAATTTTGAGAAAATTTTTTTTAGAAATAAAATTTTGAGAACATTTTCTGTAGAAATAAAATTTTGATAAAATTTTCAATAGAAATAAAATGTTGACAAAATGTCCTATTGAAATAAAATTTTGACAACATTTTCTATGTAAAGAAAAATTCTGAGAAAATTTTCTATAGAAATAAAATTTTGATAATATTTTCTACAGAATTAATATTTTGACAAAATTTTCTATAGAAATAAAATTTTTTTCCATAGAAATAAAATTTTTAAAAAATTTTCTATAAAAATAACATTTTGACAAAAAATTCTTTAGAAATAAAATTTTGAGAACATTTTCTATAGAAATAAAATTTTGCAAAAATTTTATTAGAAATAAAATTTTGACAAAATTTTCTATAGAAATAAAATTTTGACAAAATTTTCTATAGAAATAAATTTTGCAAAAATTTTCTATAGAAATAAAATTTTGACAAAATTTTCTATAGAAATAAAATTTTGACAAAAATTTCTATAGAAATAAAATTTTGAGAAAATTTTCTATGGAAATAAAATTTTGACAAAATAATCTATGGATATAAAATTCTGACAAAATTTTCTATAGAAAAGTTTTTTTTTGTTTGGTAGGTTTTTGATAAAGTTTTCTCGAAATTTTGGTAGATTATTTTTGCTTCGAATGGCAACAGTGGAATACATTTGACGGCATTTGCAAGTCGTCCGCAAATTCTACTGTAATATGTGATAATTGCACGGTCCTCAAGACCTCCCACGGCAGACCAGCGTACTTTTGGCCCAAGGGCCGCATGACATACGTCACCTTTTCGCTTGCCCAGACACCACCAGATGAGGCGCCTTGAGCATATATCCGTTCTTCTTAGGCTATCTGCTTTGGAAAAAATGTGACAGAAAAAAACCATTTGCTCTCATAGCTCTCTACATTCTATTTGTTCCCTCATTTTCAGAATACAAGACTGCCTCTTATTTAACATACTGAATAGTGTTTTGTATTTCTAAGTTATTAGGTGATAACAATACAAACATTCTTATATGTATGTAATATGTATTGTTTTTAAAATCCACACCATTTTTGTTATCTTGCACAAAAACTACCTATCTAAATGGTTATCAGGAAACTGGTAGGTTGCATCTAAGTTGCATATGCATGTACGCTTGTAAATGACATTGGGTGATATTTACATTAATCGTCGATTAGATAAAATAACCCAGAGGAGAAAAAAAAAACAAGTATATATGGCCGAAAGTTCATTCAGGCCGAATCTTATGTACCCTACTCCATAGATTCCATACAAAGTTCTACCAAAATTGTATTTTTGTATTTTTATAGTATATTTTGTCAAAATTTTATTTCTATAGAAAATTTTGTCAAAAATTTATTTCTATAGAAAATTTTGTCAAAAATTTATTTCTATAAAAAATATTCTCAAAAATTTATTTCTGTAGAAAAATTTGTCAAAATTTTATTTTTATAGAAAATTTTTGCAAAATTTTATTTCTATAGAAAATTTTGTCAAAATTTTATTTCTAATAAAATTTTTGCAAAATTTTATTTCTATAGAAAATTTTTGCAAAATTTCATTTCTATAGAAAATTTTTGCAAAATTTCATTTCTATAGAAAATTTTTGCAAAATTTCATTTCTATAGAAAAATTTTTGCAAAATGTTACTTCTATATATAATTTTGTCAAAATTTTATGTCTATAGAAAGTTTTGTCAAAATTATATTTCTACAGAAAACTTTCGGCCCTATGAACTTGTATAAATATGGTTATCAATTATTTTGGTCGATTTCGTTCCAATGTGTGATGTATCTGTATATTTAATATTATATTGTGTATTCTTTAAATTGTTTATTTTATTTAAGGCTTCAATACCATCATGTAGGGTTTATAATCTTCGACGTATCGCCAAATTTACGTCTCTTGTTGATTGAGTTTAGGTTGCATCCATGGTAACCAATTCAAATGTTGTGTTGTCATGGTCCCAAATCTATTTGTTATATTAATGCCCAGGCATAATCAAAGTCCTTCTATGGTTATTTTTCCAAACAATAACAATATAATTAATAATTTTAAAAAATAAAGAATTTTCTTGAAAACATCCAACAATATGGAGGTTATGGAAGAAGGTAATCTTATGGACCGTGTTCCAATATTATTGCAAAGAGATTTGGAATTTTATCAGGTTTGTTCGAGTTTCAATTTAGTATCATGAAATGATATAATCAAAATTATTTGTGCAAAAAATTCCTAATTTTTACAGACCCATCAACGTGTGCTGCAAGAACGTTTATGTACGGGAGTTGTTGGTGGAAAATTAGATTTTCCTCGTTATGCTTCATTTGCTGCCATCAAAATGATTCTATGGTGGGAGGATGAATATTTTGCTTCATATCGAAAGCATTCGGGTCTATTGCATACAGAGAAGGAGCTAAGTGAGGGCGATTTTGTAAGTAAATAACATATATAGAAAAAGGTTTACCAATGTGGGTCATTTACCGAAATGGTACATGGAGTTTTAATTCTATAGAAAATTTTGTCAAAATTTTATTTCTATAGAAAATTTTGTTAAAATTTTATTTCTGTAGACAATTTTATGAAAATTTTATTTCTGTAGAAAATTTTGTCCAAATTTTATTTCTATAGAAAATTTGGCCAAAATTTTATTTCTATAGAAAATATTGTCAAAATTTTATTTCTATAGAAAATTTTGTTAAAATTTTATTTCTATAGAAAAATTGGTCAAAATTTTATTTCTATAGAAAATTTTGTCAAAATTTTATTTCTATAGAAAATTTTGTCAACATTTTATTTCCATAGAAAATTTTTGTCAAAATTTTATTTCCATAGAAAATTTTTGTCAAAATTTTATTTTTATAAAAAATTTTGTCAACATTATGTAAGTGTATTTATAAGAAAAAATTTGACCAAAATGGGCAATTTACCGAAATGATACATGGAATTTTATTTCTAAAGAAAATTTTGTCAAAATTTTATTTCTATAGAAAAATTTTGTCAAAATTTTATATCTATAGAAAGATTTTGTCAACATTTTATATCTATAGTAATTTTTGTCAAAATTTTCTTTTTATAGAAAATTTGGTCAAAATTTTATTTCTATAGAAAATTTTGTCAAAATTTTATTTCTATAGAAAATTTTGCCAAAATTTTATTTCCATAGAAAATTTTTGTCAAAATTTTATTTCTATAAAAAAGTTTGCCAACATTTTGTAATAATTTTAAAAAATAAAGAATTTTCTTGAAAAAATCCAACAATATGGAGGTTATGGAAGAAGGTAATCTTATGGACCGTGTTCCAATATTATTGCAAAGAGATTTGGAATTTTATCAGGTTTGTTCGAGTTTCAATTTAGTATCATGAAATGATATAATCAAAATTATTTGTGCAAAAAATTCCTAATTTTTACAGACCCATCAACGTGTGCTGCAAGAACGTTTATGTACGGGAGTTGTTGGTGGAAAATTTTATTTCTATTGAAAATTTTGTCAAAATTTTTTTTTTATAGAAAATTTTTGTCAAAATTTTATTTCTATAGAAAATTTTTGTCAAAATTTTATCGCTATAGAAAATTTTGCCAAAATTTTATTTCCGTAGAAATTTTTTGTCAAAATTTTATTTCTATAAAAAATTTTGTCAAAATTTTATTTCTATAAAAAATTTTGTCAAAATTTTATTTCTATAGTAATTTTTGTCAAAATTTTCTTTTTATAGAAAATTTGGTCAAAATTTTATTTCTATAGAAAATTTTGTCAAAATTTTATTTCTATAGAAAATTTTGCCAAAATTTTATTTCCATAGAAAATTTTTGTCAAAATTTTATTTCTATAAAAAAGTTTGCCAACATTTTGTAAGCGTATTTATAAGAAAAAATTTAACCAAAATGGGCAATTTACCGAAATGGTACATGGAATTTTATTTCTATAGAAAATTTTGTCAAAATTTTATTTCTATAGAAAATGTTGTTATAATTTTATTTCTGTAGAAAATTTTGTCAAAAATTTATTTCTATAGAAAATTTGGTCAAAATTTTATTTCTATAGAAAATTTGGTCAAAATTTTATTTCTATAGAAAATTTTGTCAAAATTTTATTTCTATAGAAAATTTTGTCAAAATTTTATTTCTATAGAAAATTTTGTCAAAATTTTATTTCTATAGAAAATTTTGTCAAAATTTTATTTCTATAGAAAATTTTGTCAAAATTTTATTTCTATAGAAAATTTTGTCAAAATTTTATTTCTATAGAAAATTTTTGTCAAAATTTTATTTCTATAATAAATTTTTTTCAAAATTTTATATCCATAGAACATTTTTGTCAAAATTTTATTTCTATAAAAAATTTTGTCAACATTATGTGAGTGTATCTATAAGAAAAATTTGGACCCAAATGGACAATTTACCGAAATGGTACATGGAATTTTATTTCTATGGAAAATTTTGTCAAAATTATTTTTCTATTGAAAATTTTGTCAAAATTTTATTTCTATTGAAAATGTTGTCAAAATTTAACTTTTATTGAAAATTTTGTCAAAATTTTATTTCTATAAAAAATTTTGTCAAAATTTTATTTCTATAAAAAATGTTGTCAAAATTTTTATTTCTATAGAAAATTTTGTTAAAATTTTGTAAGTGTATCTATTAGAAAAAGTTTGACAAAAGTGGGTCATTTACCAAAGTGGTACATGGAATGGAAGTATAGGGACCATACATGTAAGTGCCATGTAGGATGCCTGGGATTCAATGATTTTGTATTTTGGTTTATACTAAACCATTCATATATTCGTGATCTTGGTGAAATTCTGAGTGGATCTTGCTATTTATTTGATTTTTATTGATGTTTATAATGTTAATAACAGAAATTAAATCTAGAAAAAAATTATCTTCTCAGTCTTCTGTAGTGGTCAAGACATCCGATCCAGATAAATTTGTAAGTCTTGTAACAAAGTCAGCTGATCTCCTCCTGGAACATTTACACGTACTCTCACAAGAATCTCTGGATCATGCGGATCTTTCTGTACTAACGGCCACTATTGGTGCTGCAGCTCTAGTACGAAATTGCCTAAATGTCTATCTTCAGGCTTGTACAACGAAAATATGTCCTCCTAAGGGGGATGAAAAGGGAGGAGCTTTGAAAATATCTCTCAAACAATATTCCCAAATGTCCGAAGCTTTAGCCGAAAGATTATTGGATTTACATTGTCGCCTTCTACTTTTGTATATAGTCCAGGATGCGGATGCCTTACATTGGGAGGATACCGAGCCATTTTTTGAATCCGAACGTGGCTCGTATACCATACAAATGTGGTGGTTCTATATGTGCGGTACCAAAGATGATCTCTGGAATTCGGTGCCTCCAAAAATGGCTCAACGCATATTCGGTGGCATGCTTAATGAGACCTTGAGCGTTTTGACGGTTCGTTATTCGCAAATTGTGACCAGCCAAGCTCGTGCTCAATTGCATTTGTGTGACATATGCAATATGCTCTTCTGTGTGGCGGAATTATTGCCTCATGTTAGTGAAAGTGGTGAGGCATATGTGGGTGAGTAATTAAGGAATGGTGATGGCCCTTAAGGCAAGCGAAAAGAAATATTTTTTTATGGTATTTCATAAAAAAAAAACTAAATTAACAATGAATTGATGCCCCCTTAAATTTCCAAGTGGCAGCGGAATATTTGCCTCGATTTTTAAAAACCATCCAAGCATAATGGAAAATGAGCCTTATAACATTTTTTCCCCAGATGAGACGATGTGTTGGTTCCTTGTTAAGGTTTAACCAAATGGAATTTGCATCTAATTAACATAGCATATTCAGTCATATGGAGAAATGTGTCTTTCCAGGTTTACAGCTAAATAACCAAAGTGTCATTATACGCGACATACATGCAAAATGCAGGGAGCTCTTCTACTGCCTCCTTTTGCGGGGTGCCCCACTTGGAGTCCTCTCAAAGGTAGGTTTATGGTTTTGTTTTGTGTTTACTTTATGTAAAAGTATTACAGCTGTACTTTCATACAAATATGAAAGTAACATACAAAACATTTGCATTTTTCTGAAATCGTTATGAAACTTTAAAATATGAAATAAGCATATGCGGCCAAATTGCGTACATAGGTAATGTTGGGAGATTAGATTATATGGGGCTATATACCGATATAGACCGATACCGACATTTCTATAGAAATACAATTTTGACAAAATTTTCTATAGAAATAAAATTTTTACAAAATTTTCTATGGAAATAAAATTTTGACAAAATTTTCCACAGAAATAAAATTTTTGACAAAATATTCTATAGAAATAAAATTTTGACAAAATTTTCTATAGACATAAAATTTTGACAAAACTATTTATAAAAATAAAATTTTGACAAAGTTTTCTATAGAAATAAAATTTTGACAAAATTTTCTACAGAAATAAATTTTTGACAAAATTTTCTATGGAAATAAAATTTTGACAAAAATTTCGAGAGAAATAAAATTTTGACAAAATTATCTATAAAAATAAAATTTTGACAAAATTTTCTATAGTATTAAAATTTTGACAAAATATTCTATAGAATTAAAATTTTGACAAAATTTTTTGTAAAAATAAAATTTTGACAAAGTTTTCTATAGAAATAAAATTTTGACAAAGTTTTCTATAGAAATAAAGTTTTGATAAAATTTTCTATAGAAATAAAATTTTGACAAAATTTTCTATAGAAATAAAATTTTGACAAAATTTTCAATAGAAATAAAATTTTGACAAAATTTTCTATAGAAATAAATTTTGACAAAATTTTCTATAGAAATAAACTTTTGACAAAATTTTCTATAGAAATAAAATTTTGACAAAATTTTCTATAGAAATACATAAAATATTGACAAATTTTTCTAAAGAAATTAAAGTTTGACAAAATTTTCTATAGAAATACATACAATATTGACAAAATTTTCTATTGTAATAAAATTTATACTAAATTTTCTATAGAAATAAAATAAAATTTTGACAAAATTTTCTATAGAAATAAAATTTTGACAAAATTTTCTATAGAAATAAAAATTTGACAAATTTGTTTTTCGAAATAAAATTGTGACAAAATTTTCTATAAAAATATTACAAATTTTTGACTAAATTTTCAATAGAAATACATTGAAAAAAATTTCTACAGAAATTAAATATTGAGAAAATTTCCTATAGAAGTAAAATTTTGCTACAAAATTTTCTATAGAAATGAAGTTTTGAAAAGAATTCTATAGAAATAAAATTTCCCATTTTGACAAAATTTTCTATAATATTTTTTCCAAAAAAATTTTCAAAAATTTTCTATAGTTTTTATTTTCTACAGAAGAATTTTTTCTATTGAAATAAAATTTTGCAAAATAATTTTTTTTGTTTGGTAATTTTTTGGTACATTTTTTTGGGATTGTGTGGCAACATGTGTTCACATACAGACTGCACGGTCGCCACACTTGGTAGAATTCTACGAAATTGTAGATTTTTTACTGCTTGGTAGATTTGTAGAACTCTTGATGTTTCGGTAGATTTTGCAAAATATTCCTCTCCAACAAAATTTTCTGTAGAAGTACCATACATTTTTTACTAAATTTTCTATAGAAATAAAATTACAAAATTTTCTATAGAAATAAAGTTTCGGCAAAATTTTATATAGAAATAAAATTTGGACAAATCTTTCTATAGAAATGAAATTTTGACAAAATTGTCTATAGAAATAAAATTTTGACAAAATTTTCTATTGAAATAAAATTTTGACAAAATTTTCTATTGAAATAAAATTTGGACAAAATTTTCAATAGAAATACATAAAATATTGACAACATTTTCTATAGAAGTTAAATTTTCACTAAATTTTCTATAGAAATCAAATTTTGACAAAATTTTCTAAAGAAATAAAATTTTGATAACATTTTTTACAGAAATAAAATGTTCACAAAATGTTCTATAGAAATAAAATTTTCACAAAATTTTCTAAAGAAATAAAATTTTGATAAAATTTTTTACAGAAATAAAATTTTCACAAAATGTTCTATAGAAATAAAATTTACACAAAAGTTTCTATTGAAATAAATTTTTCACAACATTTTCTATAGAAATAAATTTTTGACAAAATTTTCTATAGAAATAAAATTTTGACAACATTTTTTATAGAAATAAAATTTTGACAAAATTTTTTATAGAAATAAAATTTGGACTAAATTTTCTGCAGAAATAAAATTTGGACTAAATTTTCTGCAGAAATAAAATTTGGACAAATCTTTCTATAGAAATAAAATTTGGACTAAATTTTCTGCAGAAATAAAATTTGGACTAAATTTTCTATAGAAATGAAATTTTGACAAAATTTTCTATAGAAATAAAAGATGATCTCTGGAATTTGGTGTCTCCAAAAATGGCTCAACGCATATTCGGTGGTATGCTTAATGAGACCTTGACCGTTTTGACGGCTCGTTATTCGCAAATTGTGAATTATTGCCTCATGTTGGTGAAAGTGGTGAGGCATATGTGGGTGAGTAAGTAAGGAATGGTGGTGGCCCTTAAGGCAAGCGTAATGAAATATTTTTTATAGAAATAAAAAATAAAATTTTCACAAAAGTTTCTATGAAATATAACATTTTGACAAAATTTTCTATAGAAATAAAATTTTGACAAAATTTTCTATATATAAAGAAATACAAATTAGACAAAATATTTTATAGAAATGAAGGTTTGAAAAAAATCTGTAGGAATAAACTTTTCACAAAATTTTCTATAAAAATATTTTTTCAAAAAAAAAAAAAAAATGCACTAAATTTTTTATAGAAAAAAAACTTTCAAATAGTTTTCTTTGTGCAAATAAAGGTCAGTTTAAAAATCCAAATTATAGCATAAACGAAACGAAAGGGAAGGAAAATTATTTTCTTAATTTCCGAAAAAAAAGACTTTAAACCAAAACCATTTAAAGATTATTTCTTTACAACAAAAATGGTTTACTCTATTTTAAGGAACATTGTCTTACTTCAGTGGAAACAATCTTTAAAGCCAAGATCATGAACTTTCTTTTAAATAAAATTTCTTTAGTTTAATAATTTTTTTTCTACATGTTGTGTAGATTTTTTTGGTGTTTTTATATATTGTATTTTTATTTTAGGTATTCCGTAAAGGTTTGGAGAATATGGAAATGTTTTCATCCCGTCATGGACTACCAAGTGCTTGGATAATATTTGCATTACCACGTTTCTTTCCTAAAGATCAGTCGTGTCAATGGGTTACGGAATTTGCTGATCTCAATACAAATAGTGCAATTGCCTTGGAATTGAAAGTTCTATTGGCCTTTCCGGAAGCAGATTGGCCATTCTTGGTGAAGGTAGAAAGTAATTCATAAGTTAACTCTATGCAACACATAATCGTAGGGATGTAGAAAACTCTGTATTCCAGTTACATACTCGTCATAAACTTCCGTAGAGGCGGTGACCTCATTATTCCACTGATATACAGTGAGCGACAAAATAAAGTGTACAAAGCCGAGTTTCTTATTTTGGATTTTTAAGTTTTGAGGAGAGACTTAAATACTCTATAGGTGTCTAACAAAATCGTAGATATAAACGCGACAATAAGAAATATTTTCGTGTGTACACTTTATTCTGACGTTCACTGTATGTACTCAACGAGTGATTTTTAAGAATTTGGAAACAACAAGAATCTCATAAAACTTGTGTTGCACGATATCATTACTTTAGTAATGACATAAATTACCAATTTTTGTGTTTTATTTTTACAGGTCCTTCTGATGAGAGATGCCCATCTAGCTGGTATTATATTGAGACATCTTCTACAACATTTACCCTCTTCGGAAAATTTCAAAAATGTTGCTAAAAACTCCTTTGTTGAAACTGCTAATGAATCTAAGAAATGTGAGGGATTTTTGTGTAGAGGAGAATGCTTTAAGGTATCCGATTTATTGACCGAGGATTTGGGTAAGTTGGAAGAGCAAAGTTTTGGACCATTCTCATAATAAATATGCTATTTCATTTTCTAGATCCTGTTGGTCAATCGAATTGCCAAATTGTTTTGTCATTGACATATTTATTGGTTGCCTTGGGCAAGGCACTGGATATTAAATCATGCTTAGTAAAGGCTTTGGAGGAAATTGGTGCACCCGGATGGAGCGATTGTTTGGACAAACGACAGGTTTTTCTTTATGATAGTTATGAAATCTATATAGAGGGTGGTCCAATCATAAGCTGTGTGGGAAATAAAATTTTGACAAAAATTTCTATAGAAATACAATTTTGACAAAATTTTCTATAGAAATAAAATTTTGACAAAAATTTCTATAGAAATACAATTTTGACAAAATTTTCTATAGAAATAAAATTTTTGACAAAATTGTCTATAGAAATAAAAGTTTGACATAATTTTCTATTTTCTATAAAAGTTTGACAAAATTTTCTATAGAAATATAATTTTGCCAAAATTGTCAATGATAATAAAATTTGGAAAAAAAATCTATCGAAATAAAATGTTGACAAAATTTATGTTGACAAATAAAAATTTGAAAAAATTTTCTATAGGAATAAAATTTTTACAAAATTTTCTATGGAAATAAAATTTTGACAAAATTTTCTATGGAAATAAAATTTTGACAAAATTTTATATAGAACTACAATTTTGCCAAAATTTTCTATAGAAATAAGTTTTTGAGAAAATTTTTCTATAGAAATAAAATTTTAATAAAATTGTCTATAGAAATAAAATTTTGACAAAATTGTCAATGATAATAAAATTAAAAAAAAATCTATCGAAATAAAATTTTGACAAAATTTTCTATAGAAATAGAATTTGGACAAATTTTTCTGTAGAAATAAAAATTTTGCCAAAATTTTCTATAGAAGTGAAATTATGACGAAATTTTCTATAGAAGTAAAATTTTGAGAAAATTTTCTATAAAAATAAAATGTTGATAAAGTTTTTTAAAGAATTAAAATTTAGACAAAAATTTTCTATAGAAATCCAATTTTAACAAAATTTTCTATGGAAATAAAATTTTGACAAAATTTTATATGAAACTACAAATTTGTCAAAATTTTCGTCAGAAATACAATTTTGATAAAATTGTCTATAGAAGTAAAATTTTGGCAAAATTGTCAATGATAATTAAATAAAAAAAATTCTATCGAAATAAAATTTTGACAAAATTTTCTATTTTGACAAAAATTTCTAAAGAAAAAAAATTTTGACAAAATTTTCTATAGAAATATAATTTTGCCAAAATTTTCTATAGAAGTAAACTTTTGACAAAATTTTCTATAGAAATAGAATTTTGACAAAATTTTCTATAGAAATAAAATTTTGCCAAAATTTTCTATAGAAGTAAAATTATGACAAAATTTTCTAAAGAGGTAAAATTTTGAGAAAATTTTCTATAAAAGTAAAATTTTCTATTTTGATAAAATTTTCTATAGAAATAAAATTTTGACAAAAATATCTATAGAAATAAAATTTTGACAAATTTTTCTACGGAAATAAAATTTTGACAAAGTTTTTTAAAGAATTAAAATTTAGACAAAATTTTCTATAGAAATAAAATATAAAAAAAATGGCCTATAAAAATAGAATTTTAACAAAATTTTTGACAAAATTTTCTATATAAATAAAATTTGGACAAAATTTTCTACAGAAATAAAATTTTCTATAGAAATAAAATTTTGACAAAATTTTCAATAGAAATAAAATTTTGACAAAATTTACTATAGGAATAAAATTTTTACAAAATTTTTACAAAATTTTCAATGCAAAAAAAATTTTGACAAAATTTTATATAGAACTACAATTTTGTCAAAATTTTCGGTAGAAATACAATTTTCACAAAATTTTCTATAGAAATAAATTTTTGAGAAAATTTTTCTTTAGAAATAAAATTTTGACAAAATTTTCCATAGAAATAAAATTATTGACAAAATTTTCTATTTTCTCTAAAAGTTTGACAAAATTATCTATAGAAATATAATTTTGCCAAAATTGTCAATGATAATAAAATTTTGAAAAAAAATCTATCGAAATAAAATTTTGACAAAATTTTCTATTTTGATAAAATTTTCTGTAGAAATAAAATTTTGACAAAAATGTCTATAGAAATAAAATTTTGACAAAGTTTTCTATGGAAATAAAATTTTGACAAAGTTTTTTAAAGAATTAAAATTTAGACAAAATTTTCTATAGAAATAAAATTTTAACAAAATTGCCTATAGAAATAGAATTTTAACAAAATTTTCTATATAAATAAAATTTGGACAAAATTTTCTACAGAAATAAAATTTTCTATAGAAATAAAATTTTGACAAAATTTTCAATAGAAATACAATTTTGACAAAATTTTCCATAGAAATAAAATTTTGACAAAATTTTCCATAGAAATAAAATTTTTACAAAATTTTCTATGGAAATAAAATTTTTACAAAATTTTCTATGGAAATAAAATTATTACAAAATTTTCTATGGAAATAAAATTTTTACAAAATTTTCTATGGAAATAAAATTTTTACAAAATTTTCTATGGAATAAAATTTTGACAAAATTTTATATAGAACTACAATTTTCACAAAATTTTCTATAGAAATATTTTTTTTAGAAAATTTTTCTATAGAAATAAAATTTTGATAAAATTGTCTATAGAAATAAAATTTTGAAAAATTGTCAATGATAATAAAATTAAAAAAAAAATTATCGAAATAAAGTTTTGACAAAGTTTTCTATTTTGACAAAAATTTCTATAGAAATAAAATTTTGACAAAATCTTCTAAAAAATATAATTTTGCCAAAATTTTCCATAGAAGTAAACTTTTGACAAAATTTTCTATAGAAATAGAATTTGGACAAAATTTTCTATAGAAATAAAATTTTGCCAAATTTTCTATAGAAGTAAATTTATGACAAAATTTTCTATAGAAGTAAAATTTTGAGAAAATTTCCTATAAAAATAAAATTTTGACACAGTTTTTTAAGCCGGCTATCAATGTAAAAGCTTTTTTCGGAAGGTTCAAGTGTGGTTTATTGTTGGGTTTGATAAACTGCCTGAATTTATTCTGATAATTGGTTGATAGCTTTGCTGCAAGTAGAGGATGCTCATGAGGAATGTGGTAATTCCGAAACGTGCGTCCATCCAACCATCGTGCTGTCTATAGGGCTTTGCCCAAATAAATTTCACAAACATTCTTTTCCTTTGTTGGTTAAGCTACACTTGTAGTTTAGTCAATGTATGGTTTTAAGCAGAAATAAAAAAAAAAACAAAAAAAAAAACAACAACAATGATTAAAGAACAAAAACCAACAATAACAAAACAAAACGAATGAATTAAAATTTAGACAAAAATTTTCTATAGAAATAAAATTTTAACAAAATTTTCTATAGAAATAAAGTTTTAACTAAATTTTTGACAAAATTTTCTATATAAATAAAATTTGGAAAAAATTTTGTATAGAAATAAAATTTTGACAAAATTTTCTACAGAAATAAAATTTTCTATAGAAATAAAATTTTGACAAAATTTTCAATAGAAATAAAAATTTGAAAAAATTTTCTATAGGAATACAATTTTTACAAAATTTTCTATGGAAATAAAATTTTGACAAAATTTTCTATGGAAATAAAATTTTGACAAAATTTTATATAGAACTACAATTTTGCCAAACTTTTCTATAGAAATAAGTTTTTGAGAAAATTTTTCTATAGAAATAAAATTTTAATAAAATTGTCTATAGAAATAAAATTTTGACAAAATTGTCAATGATAATAAAATTAAAAAAAAAATCTATCGAAATAAAATTTTGACAAAATTTTCTATAGAAATAGAATTTGGACAAAATTTTCTGTAGAAATAGAAATTTTGCCAAAATTTTCTATAGAAGTAAAATTATGGCGAAATTTTCTATAGAAGTAAAATTTTGAGAAAATTTTCTATAAAAACAAAATGTTGATAAAGTTTGTTAAAGAATTAAAATTTAGACAAAAATTTTCTATAGAAATCCAATTTTAACAAAATTTTCTATGGAAATAAAATTTTGACAAAATTTTATATGAAACTACAAATTTGTCAAAATTTTCGACAGAAATACAATTTTGATAAAATTGTCTATAGAAGTAAAATTTTGGCAAAATTGTCAATGATAATTAAATTAAAAAAAAATTCTATCGAAATAAAATTTTGACAAAATTTTCTATTTTGACAAAAATTTCTATAGAAAAAAAATTTTGACAAAATTTTCTATAGAAATATAATTTTGCCAAAATTTTCTATAGAAGTAAACTTTTGACAAAATTTTCTATAGAAATAGAATTTTGACAAAATTTTCTATAGAAATAGAATTTTGACAAACTTTTCTATAGAAATAAAATTTTGCCAAAATTTTCTATAGAAGTAAAATTATGACAAAATTTTCTAAAGAGGTAAAATTTTGAGAAAATTTTCTATAAAAGTAAAATTTTGACAAAGTTTTTTAAAGAATTAAAATTTAGACAAAAATTTTCTATAGAAATAAAATTTACACAAAATTTCCTATAAAAATAAAATTTTGACATTATTTTCTATATGAATAAAATTTTTACAAAATTTTTTATGGAAATAAAATTTTCTATAGACATAAAATTTTGACAAAATTTTATATAGAACTACAATTTTGTCAACATTTTCGATTGAAATACAATTTTCACAAAATTTTCTATAGAAATAAAATTTTTACAAAATTTTTCTATAGAAATAAAATTTTGATAAAATTGCCTATAGAAATACAATTTTCCGCAGGAATAAAATTTTGACAACATTTTCTACAGAAATAAAATTTTTTAAAATTTTTCTATGGAAATAAAATTTTGACAAAATTTTCTATAGAAATAAAATTTGACATTGATAACACTTACAGGTATGGAATCAAAAACGTCCACCATGGTTGGAGGCCATAATGCATTTTGCTTATCCTGTACTCAATACCACCGTTGATATGCTAATTAATGCCGTTGAAGCGGGGGCCAGTATGTACCAGGCTATGTCATTGGCCTTAACTTGTGTCTCGGAAATGTGGGATTGCATACCCGAAGGATTGTATAAAGTCACATCATTGTTACAGGATATAACTCCGGTGTCCACAAGGCCTTTGGGTAATAGAAATATCTTTTTGTTGTTATTAATTCTCCCATAAACATTCGTACCTTTTCAGCCGATTCAGTTTTAATGCAGGTTATGTTTGCTGCCTTATATACGGAACTTATTAAGACCGCCGATAAATATGAAAAATCTAATAACGAGGATAGAGCTACAATTTGTTTCACCCTGTCTGAGGCCATTTGTTCCATTGATGAGGATGATAAGCACACTGATCAAATTGATTTATTTCTAAAACAGGCCAAAGATAGTATAATTCTGGAAACGTATGGTGAAGGTGGACGCCGTGTTGGTGGCATGAGTGCTGTTAGTACGGTAAAGATTGATGAAATTGGTACAGCGGATTCGGATCGTATGAGTCATAGTCCTCCGGCTAATTATGCCATGGAATTGGATGTTGGTATAACAGATTTCATAGCTGAAATATTGGCAAGTGATGTCCTTACAACGGATATTGGCAAGCAATCGTTAAAGGTATGTACGAAATGTCAATGGTAGTATTACGTCTAGGGAAGGAATATCTTTCAAAAGCATAATTTTACTTTTGCGAGGAAAACATGGAACATTTTTGTCGCATGAATATTTTTCTCGCCAAATCAGATACATATTTTCCTAGATAATAATATGGTTGAGACAAACATATTACATGTGAATATTAATATTATGTAAATTTATTATACATCCTAAAATGTAGGCTGCATAATAAAATTTTGTCAAAATTTTCTATAGAAATAAAATTTTTACAAAATTTTCTATAGAAATAAAATTTTTACAAAATTTTCTATAGAAATAAAATTTTGTCAAAATTTTCTATAGAAATAAAATTTTTACAAAATTTTTTATAGAAATAAAATTTTGTCAAAATTTTCTATAGAAATAAAATTTTTACAAAATTTTCTATAGAAATAAAATTTTTACAAAATTTTCTATAGAAATAAAATTTTTACAAAATTTTCTATAGAAATACAATTTTTACAAAATTTTCTATAGAGATAAAATTTTTTACAAAATTTTTTATAGAAATAAAATTTTGTCAAAATTTTCTATAGAAATAAAATTTTTACAAAATTTTCTATAGAAATAAAATTTTTACAAAATTTTCTATAGAAATACAATTTTTACAAAATTTTCTATAGAGATAAAATTTTGACACAATTTTCTATAGAGATAAAATTTTGTCAAAATTTTCTATAGAAATAAAATTTTCTATATAAATAAAATTTTGACTAAATCTTTCATAGAAATAAAATTTTGAAATTGTCGATAGAAGTAAAATATTGGAAAGCAATCGTTAAAGGTAGGTGTGCAATTTCAATGGCAGAATTACATCAAGGGTAGGAATATGTTTCAAGAGCATAATGTTACTTTTGCGAGGGAAACATGGAACATTTTTTCCATTTTCTCGCCAAATTAGATACATATTTTCCGAGATAATAATATGTTTGAGACAAACATGTTACACGTTATCCGTGAAAATTAATATTATGTAAATTTAATTTTTTTATAATAATCCTTCACATTGTCGGTGTATAGTGATGAATGTTGTTTAACCATTTCTACTTGCAGGTTTGTTATACCTATTTGAAAAATAACAAGGAATGGCTTATGGAACAATTGGGTACAAGTGAAAATGAACCAAGTCCCTTTCAGGGAGCTCAAGGGCAAAATATTAAGGAAACTAAAGCTCCATTACTCAAAACAATGTTTTTCATAGATCAACATCCATTCGATCAGGTAAATGATATTAAGGTGTAGCGGTAGTATCATACCCACCGTGAAAAAAATATTGTCTTGATCACAATGATTTATTTTTCTGATATAATAAACAAGTATATACGGCCGTAAGTTCGGCCAGGCCGAATCTTATGTACGCTCCACCATGGATTGCGTAGAAACTTCTACGAATGACTGTCATCCACAAACGAATTACTTGGGTTGTGGTATCTTAAAACTTCTTAACATCGTTTTCTAAATTGTGAGTTAGTCCATATGTGGTATATATTAGACAAAAAAGTTATGTATAGGTAAGTCTACAAATAATTACGAATCGATATGGACTTTTGCACGGTGTATAGAGAGCCAGAACTGAAATATGGAGGTCGCTTATATAGGGGCTATATACAATTATGAACTTGATATGGACCGATTTTTGTGTGATTGGGGATCGATTTATCTGAGGGCTATATATAACTATAGAACGATATGGACCTAGGTAGGCATGGCTGTTAACGACCATATACTAGCACAATGTACCAAATTTCAACTGACTCGGATGAAATTTGCTCCTCCAAGAGGCTCTAAAACAAAATTTCGGGATCGGTTTTTATGGGGGATATATATAATTATGGACTGATATGAACCAATTCCTGCATGGTTGTTGGATATCATATACTAACATAACTACAATCGATTTTATGAATCCCATGAGGGTTTAGGACATTTACTACGTTTTTTACGTTTTATACAGGTATATGACATTTTCGACGTTTACAATTTTTTGACAATCGAAAACCTTAAAAATGGCCAATCGGACCATCTCTGCTTCAATCAATCAAAATGATAATATCAATCATAGAATCAATGAAAAATAAATAGAAATAAAAAACATATTTGATTAAAAACAAGTATAAGCGGCCGTAAGTTCGGCCAGGCCGAATCTTATGTACCTTTCACCATGGATTGCATTGAAACTTGTACTAAAGACTGTCATCCACAATCGAATTACTTGGGTTGCGGTAACACTTGCCGATGGCAAGGTTTCTTAAAACTTCTTAACACCGTCTACTCGATTGTAAGTTAGTCCATACGGAGTATATATAAAAAAAAGGTCGATTAAATACTATATAATTCAGTTTGACAAAATTTTCTATAGAAATAAAATTTTAGCAAAATTTTCTATAGAAACAAAATTTCTACAAAATTTTCTATCGAAATAAAATTTTCACAAAATGTTCTATAGAAATAAAATTTTGACATAATTTTCTATAGAAATAAAATTTTAACAAAATTTTCTATAGAAACAAAATTTCCACAAAATTTTCTATCGAAATAAAATTTTCACAAAATGTTCTATAGAAATAAAATGTTGACATAATTTTCTATAGAAATAAAATTTTGACAAAATTTTCTATAGAAATAAAATTTTGCTAGATTACTTTTGGGGATCGGCTATATATAACTGTAGACGGATATGGACCAATTTTGGCATGGTTGTTAGCGGCCATATACTAGCACAATGTACAAAATTTCACCACGTACCAAATTTTAACCGGATCCGATGAATTTTGGTCCTCTAAGAGCTCCGGAAGTCAAATCTGGGGATCGGTTTAAATGGTGGTTATATAATTAAGACCGGTATGGACCAATTTTTGCATGGTTGTTAGAGACCATATACTAACACCACGTACCAAATTTCAACCGGATCGGGCGAGTTTTGCTCTTCCAAGGGGCTCCGGAGGTCAAATTTGGGGATCGGTTTTTTTGGGGGCTATATATAATTATGGACTGTATAAACCAATTCATGCATAGTTGTTGGATACCATATACTAACATCACGTACCAAATTTCAACCGAATTGCATGAATTTTGCTCTTTCAAGGGGTTCCGGAAGTCAAATCTGGGGATCGGTTTATATGGGGGCTATATATAATTATGGACCGATATGGACCAATTTTTGCATGGTTGTTAGAGACCATATACTAACACCACGTACCAAATTTCAGCCAGATCCGATGAAATTTGCTTCTCTTAGAGGTTCCGCAAGCCAAATCGGGGGATCGGTTTATATGGGGGCTATATAATTACGGACCGATGTGGACCAATTTTTGCATAGTGGTTAGATACCATATACTAACACCATGTACCAAATTTCAGATGATCGGATGAAATTTGCTTCTTTTAGAGGGTCTGCAAGCCAAATTTGGGGGTCCATTTATATGGGGGCTATACGTAAAAGTGCACCGATATGGCCCATTTGCAATACCATCCGACCTACATCAATAACAACTATTTATGCCAAGTTTCAAGTCGATAGCTTGTTTCGTTCGGAAGTTAGCGTGATTTCAACAGACGGACGGACGGACGAACACACATGCTCAGATCGACTCAGAATTTCACCACGACCCAGAATATATATACTTTATGGGGTCTTAGAGCAATATTTCGATGTGTTACAAACGGAATGACAAAGTTAATATACCCCCATCCTATGGTGGAGGGTATCAAAATATTTTTTAGTTGATTCTATTAAAAAACAAGTATATACGGCCTTAAGTTCGGCCAGGCCGCGTCTTATGTACCCTCCACCATGGATTGCATAGAAACGTGTGCTAAAGACTGTCATCCACAATCGAATTACTTGCCATCGGCAGGCAACTTCTTAACACCGATTAAATGCGTATGTATATAATTCAGTTCGACAACATTTTCTATAGAAATAAAATTTTGACAAAATTTTCTATAGCAATAAAATTTTGACAAAATTTTACATCGAAATAAAATTTTGACAAAATTTTCTATAGAAATAAAATCTTGACAAAATTTTCTATAGAAATAAAATTTGGACAACATTTTCGGATGAATTTTGCTCCCACAAGAGGCTCCACAAGCCAAATCTGAGCGTCGGTTTATATGGGGGCTATACGTCCGATATGGCCCATTTGCAATACCATCCGACTTACTTCAATAATATCTACTTGAGCCAAGTTTCAAGTCGATAGCTTGTTTCGTTCGGAAGTTAGCGTGATTTCAACAGACGGACGGACGGTCATGCTTAGATCGACTCAGAATTCCACCACGACCCAGAATATAAATACTTTATAGGGTCTTAGAGCAATATTTCGATGTTACAAACGGAATGACGAAGGTAATATATTCCCCATCCTATGGTGGAGGGTATAAAAATATACTTAATTAAAATATTAATTGATTTCTATGGTACTTTCATCAATTCTTTAGTTGATTCAATTAAAAATTTACGTGTATTGTATTTTTATTTATTTATATTTTTTCATATGTTAATGAAATAATTTTCTTATTAGAGATCATAAAATTTGACAACATTTTCAATAGAAATAAAATTTTGACAAAATTTTCTATAGAACTAAAATTTTAAGAACATTTTCTATAGAAATAAAAATTTTAAAAAAATTTTGACGAAATAAAGCTTTGACAAAATTTTCTATAGAAATAAAATTTTGAAAAAAAAATTGAAAATTTTGTTTAAATTTGGTAGATTTTTAGTAAATTTTCTTTCAAATTTTGTTAGATTAATTTTGGCACGAGTGGCAACCATGGTTGTAATGCATTAAAAATCTTGACAAATTATAAAAATTATTTATTTTGCAAGATATCACAAAATTTTCTAATTCGCATCCAAAACACTGAATTCGGAGCATATTTACCTCAAGTGATGCAAATTCAGTGCAAGGGCTGTTGAAATGGTGAATGTCCATCCTATGACAAACCCACTTTGCGCCAATTTTGCACCACTTCCGGATCCCAAAAAGAACATGTTCATGTACTTTTTTGGCGACGCTTTTTATGCTGGGAATTCTTATGTATTTTCCGATTATAATTATAGTTGGATTTTTCTTTACATTTGCGTTATCCCACCAATTTTTTCAATTATTATACACCTTAACTTTATTTGTCAATTTAATTAATTTTCTATACGAATTCCCAACTATTTAATTGGAAATATATTGTGGTTGTATATTTCTTTCTGTGTACAGAAATATTTTTTCTTCTATTTTAGCTATTGACAGGCGCCCTAAAGATTGACTATGTTACATGGCTACAAACGCCTATATCACTCAATCCCGAACGTGCTTGGTTACAATTGTCGCGGCGCTGTGATTTTCAAGAAAACGCTAAACTAGCAATGCCGGAAGTAGCCATGGTGGCAAGCATAACGAAAATTATGAAGAAACGTAAAAATTATGGCAAATAGAGAATGACAAATGAGGGAAAAGGATGTCCTTCTATAAATGTAAACCCAAATCAAAATGAATTTTTGAGAGGCAAAAGAAAAAAAGGATGTAGACTACCATTCACAAATACAAATAGGCTTGTACACGCAAAGAAAAAAACAAACGGAAAACGTGTACCGAAAACGTTTTTGTTTTGTTAAAGTTTTTTTTTTTGAATTTCTTCGAAAATTGTAAACTTTTATCACCAAAAAAATTCGTTTGTTACAAAATTTGTATTTTTTCAATAAAAAAAAATATTTTTGAACCAACAACACAGTCCATTTCGTTTATATGAAGTACTGTTCTTTTCTGACTTTCAAGACTTTAATAAGACACATTTTATTGTTTAATATAGTAGTATGTAATGTTGATCGCCTTTGCGGAATCTTCCGAACATATCTGGAATATATGTAAAAACAAGTATATACGGCCGTAAGTTCGGCCAGACCGAATCTTATGTACCCTCCACCACGGATTGCGTAGAAACTTGCACTAAAGACTGTCATCCACAATCCACTTGGGTTGCGGTAACACTTGTCGATGGCAAGGTATATTAAAACTTCTTAACACCGTGTTCTCAATTGTAAGTTAGTCCATATAAAGGGTGATACGGTCAAAATTTGGTCAAGGGAAAACGCGTGTAAATCGGTGAAATCGTTTATTTAAAAAATCTAATTAAATTTATTTTTTTATACCCACCACCATAGAATGGTGATGGGGGTATAATAAGTTTGTCATTCCGTTTGTAACACATCGAAATATCGATTTCCGACTATATAAAGTATATATATTCTTGATCAGGGAGAAATTCTAAGACGATATAACGATGTCCGTCTGTCTGTCTGTCTGTCTGTTGTAATCACGCTACAGTCTTCAATAATGAAGCAATCGTGCTGAAATTTTGCACAAACTCGTCTTTTGTCTACAGGCAGGTCAAGTTCGAAGATGGGCTATATCGGTCCAGGTTTTTATATAGTCCCCATATAAACCGACCTCCCGATTTGGGGTCTTGGGCTTATAGAAATCGTAGTTTTTATCCAATTTGCCTGAAATTTGAAATCTAGAGGTATTTTATGACCATAAAGAGGTGTGCCAAAAATGGTGAGTATCGGTCCATGTTTTGGTATAGCCCCCATATAGACCGATCTCCCGATTTTACTTCTTGGGCTTATAGAAACCGCAGTTTTTATTCAATTTACCTGAAATTGGAAATCTAGAGGTATTGTAGGACCACAAATACGTGTGCCAAAAATTGTGAGTATCGGTCCATGTTTTGGTATGGTCCCCATATAAAACGACCTCCCGATTTGGGGTCTTGGGCTTATAGAAATCGTAGTTTTTATCCAATTTGTCTGAGGTATTTTAGGACCATAAGAGGTGTGCCGAAAATGGTGAGTATCGGTCCATATTTTGGTATAGCCCCCATATAGACCGATTTCTCGATTTTACTTCTTGGGCTTCTAGAATCCGAAGTTTTTATCCTATTTGCCTGAAATTGGAAATCTAGAGGTATTTTCGGGTCATAAAGAGGTGTGCCAAAAATGGTGAGTATCGGTCCATGTTTTGGTATAGCCCCCATAAGAACGATCTCCCGATTTAACTCCTTGGGTTTCTAGAAACCGTAGTTTTTATCTGATTTGCCTGAAATTGTAAATATTCGGGTATTTTAGGCTCACAAAAACGTGTATCGGATTAAGTTTTTATCGGTCCATTTGGTAATGCCTCCGTGTAGACCGACTTCACTTCTTGACGGTGTAGAAGGCGCACTGATCATGAAAATTGCTTGAAACTCAATGTAAAATTTCCAGATTTTACTTCCACAGATTTAAGATTTCAAATTAAGACGTTATTTTATAATTTTCTTGCACACTTACAAGAGATGTTAATGATTCCTCTAAAACTCAAACAAAAATGGTTCTTATAAATCCAGAATCTGATATAGTCCTCATAGGTGAAATCTTTAAATTTATCTTCGGGAAGTGTCCTCAAGTCCTCAAGCCCTCCTGAAATTTCAAAGGAAACCCTAATATTTGGTTCATGGTGGTGGGTATTTAAGATTCGGCCCGGCCGAACTTAGTGCTGTATATACTTGTTTTCAAGTTCAATTAGTATAAAATTCAGGAAAAATATTCAGTTAGGCTTTCGCTTTTCCAAATCCGAATTGCCGGGCCTCACGCTTGACACCTGCCATCAGATTTTGTACAGCCACCTTGTCCACCTTCTTCGCCGCAGAAAGCCAGTTTGCCTTGAACTGCTGCTCGTCCTTAGCAGTTTTTTTGGTCTTCTTTAGGTTCCGCTTGACAATAGCCCAGTATTTCTCAATTGGGCGGAGCTCTGGCGTGTTGGGAGGGTTCTTGTCCTTGGGAACCACCTGCACGTTGTCGGCGGCGTACCACTCCACGGCCTTTTTACCGTAATGGCAAGATGCCAAATCCGGCCAAAACAGTACGGAACAACCGTGTTTCTTCAGGAAAGGCAGCAGACGTTTATTCACACACTCTTTCACGTAAATTTCTTGGTTGACAGTCCCGGAAGCTATGAAAATGCTGCTTTTCAAGCCACAGGTACAGATGGCTTGCCAAACCAGATATTTCTTTGCGAACTTTGACAGTTTTATGTGCTTGAAAATATCTGCTACCTTTCCCCTTCCTTTTGCCGTATAAAACTCCTGTCCCGGAATATAGCTCTCATATATATGTATCGCCCGATTTTTCCAAATTTGGCCACAAAACCTTTATTTATCAACCGATCTTACTCAAAGTTGGCTAAATATAATCTTCTATAGCACTAACTATATGTGCAAAAAATCATCGAAATCGGTTCAGATTTAGCTATAGCAGCCATATATATGTACCGCCCGATTTTTCTAAATTTGGCCATAAAACCCTTATTTATCAACCGATCTTACCCAAATTTGGCTAAATGTAGTCTTCTATAGCACTAACTATATTTGCAAAAAATCATCGAAATCGGTTCAGATTTAGATATAGCTCCCATATATATGTATAGCCCGATTTTCCCAAATTTGGCCATAGAACCCTTATTTATTAACCGATCTTACTAAAAGTTGGCTAGATCCAGTCCTCTATAGTACTAGCTATATGTGCAAAATTTCATCGAAATCGTTTCAGATGTAGATATCACAATGGACTGAATAGTCTAAGTGAGCCTGAATCTTAATCGGGCTGCCACTTTAACCTAGATATAGCTCCCATATATGTATCACCCGATTTTGAAAAATTCGCCCCTAATAACCTTATTTTTGACCATACAGGACTTATTTCTTAACTGATCTTACTCAAATCTTGCACAAGGTAACCTTTTGTGGTATTAATCAAACCCGCAAAATATTATGCAAATTGGTTCAGATTTAGATATAGCTTCCATATATATGCATCGCTCGATTTTCCCAAATTTGGCCATAGTACTCTTATTTATTAACCAATGTTACTAAAATTTCAAATTTTGATGTACTAGCCGATCGTACTTATACGTACTTGTAGCTCTTCCATAAGAATATTGCTCGATTTTTACAAATTTTTATTTATTACCCACACTAATTTAACGATTTTCTCTTTTTTTTTTAAAAATGGGTTCAATATTAGTGGCATATTAACTCCGTAGGTGCAATATCAACACAGCCAGTGTTGCTAGAAGTAGGGAAAATTCCCTATATGTAGGGTTTTTCTAATATTTAGCGTCTTGTAGGGACGTAGGGCCACAATGTAGGACATTTTCACTCAACACAATTTGTAATAATTTTTACATTTTGGTGGCTCTAGAGGAGGAAATTAGAAGCCGGCAAGGCTTGATCTTTAACAATGTGTGGTAAACTTTATTCCTGTAGAGAATTTTGTCAACATTTTATTTCTATAGAACATTTTGTCAAAATTGTACTTCTATAGAAATTTTTCTCAAAATTTTATTTCTGTGGAATTTTTTCTCAAATTTTTATTTCTGTGGAATTTTTTCTCAAAATTTTATTTCTATAGAATTTATTGTCAAAACTTTATTTCTATAGAAAAATTTCTCACAAAAATTTGTTTATAGAAACTTTTTCCAAAATTTTATTTTTATAGAGATTTAACAAAAAAGATTACTAATTTGGGTAGAATTCTACCAACTGTGGCAACCGTGATGGTAATACACATTTATATTCTAAGTTATATACGTTGCATATTCATGTTTTAAGATAATAAAGTACTTAGAACCATTTTTGTTTTGTAAAATTTTTTAAATTTAACGAAAAATATAGTAGGGAAAATTGTTTAAGAATGTATGGCAAAGTAGGGAACTTTTTTGTCGTTGTAGGGTAAACCGAACATTTTCCGTGGCAACATTGATTATGAACTATAGTCAGATTGACACAAAGCACCCATAGACATGTACCCCTTAATTTTCTTAAATATGCAAATTCGGTTTATCTCCCAGACATATATGTTACCCCACAAATGCTTATGATTACTAATTCTGTAATGGTGGTTTAGGGTATGATATAGTCGGCCCCGCCCGACTTTCTACTTTACTTACTTGTTGTAGACGATACACCCAGCTTATTTGCGGCATCTCGGAGAGAGAGGTTAGAGTTTCGCTTGAAACTACCGGCAACTCTCTTTGTCGTCTCAGCGGCTTCCGGTTTTTGATTTCCCCCCGATCCAGACTTCCTGGCTGTCGACAAACGTTCCCCAAACACTTTAATTACATTTGTAACGGTTGATTTGGCAACTTTTAGCGATTTTGCCAGCTTTGCGTGCGAGTAGCTCGGATTTTCGCGATGCGCGAGCAAAATTTTGATACGCTGCTCTTCTTGCTTGGACGGCATTTTGACAACTGAAGAGTGAATTCCAAAATCAAAATAGGAGCAACATTCTACACACACACACCTTCAAAATGAGAGGTGTTCAGGTTTTTTAAATGCAAAATCAATCAAGTTTATATTGACCAAATTTTGACCGTATCACCCTTTATAGTATATATTAAATCAAAAAGGCCGATTAAATACGTAAATATATATAACTATAGATCGATATGGACCAATTTTGGCATGGTTGTTAGCGGCCATATACTAGCGCAATGTACCAAATTTCACCACGTACCAAATTTCAACAGGTCGGATGAATTTTGCTCCTCCACTAGCTCCGGAGGTCAAATCTGGGGATCGGTTTAAATGGGTGTTATATATGATTAAGACAGGTATGGACCAATTTTTGCATGGTTGTTAGAGACCATATACTAATACCATGTACCAAATTTCAACCAGATCGGATGAATTTTGCTCTTCCAAGGGGCTCCGGAGGTCAAATCTGGGCATCGGTTTATATGGGGCTACATATACTTATGGACCGATATGGATTTTTGCATGGTTGTCAGAGACCATATACTAACACCACGCACCAATTTCGGTTTATATGGGGGCTATATATAATTATGGAATGATGTGGACCAATTTTTGCATGTTTATTAAAGACCATATACTAACACCATGTACCAAATTTTAGCCGGATCGGATGAAATTTGCTTCTCTTAGAGGCTCCGCAAGCCAAATCTGGGGATCGGTTTATATGGGGGCTATATATAATTATGGACCAATTTTTGCATGATTGTGAGAGACCATATACTAACACCATGTACCAAATTTCAACCGGATCGGATGAATTTTGCCCCTCCAAGAGGCTCCGCAAGCCAAATCTGAGCGTCGGTTTATATGAGGGCTATACGTACTTGTGCCAAGTTTCAAGTCGATAGCTTGTTTCGTTCGGAAGTTAGCGTGATTTCAACAGACGGACGGACGGACGGACGGACGGACATGCTCAGATCGACTCAGAATTTCACCACGACCCAGAATATTTATACTTTATGGGGTCTTAGAGCAATATTTCGATGTGTTACAAACGGAATGAAAAGTTAATATACCCCCTTCCTATGGTGGAGGGTATAAAAAAACAACAAAAAAAAATTTGTTTGGTGTTCGGTCGATGCAGGGCTCGAACCCAGGACCCTTAGTATGCAAGGCGGACCTAGTAACCACTGCTCCACGGTGCCGAACTAAATGTATGTTTCTGTTAAATAAAGTTCGTTTAATCGGTTCGTGGGCGCCGCAAGCTATGCTATATAAATATAACTTATATGGATCATTGTCTATTGGTGACAATAACAGCTACGTAGCCCAATGGATAGCGTGTTGGCTTACAAATTGCGTGGTCCGCGGTTCGATTCTCCGTCCAGGCGGAAGTGAGAAAGATGTGAGGGGAAAATGAAATTAGCCAGAAAAGATTGTTTTTTTTATACCCTCCACCATAGGATGGGGGTATATTAACTTTGTCATTCCGTTTGTAACACATCGAAATATTGCTCTAAGACCCCATAAAGTATATATATTCTGGGTCATGGTGAAATACTGAGTCGATCTGAGCATGTCCGTCCGTCCGTCCGTCTATTGAAATCACGCTAACTTCCGAACGAAACAAGCTATCGACTTGAAACTTGGCACAAGTAGTTGTTATTGATGTAGGTCGGATGGTATTGCAAATGGGCCATATCGGTCCACTTTTACGTATAGCCCCCATATAAACGTACCCCCAAATTTGGCTTGCGATTGCTCTAAGAGAAGCAAATTTCATCCGATCTGGCTGAAATTTGGTACATGGTCATGCAAAAATTGGTCCATATCGGTCCACTTTTACGTATAGCCCCCATATAAACGGACCCCCAAATTTGGCTTGCAATTGCTCTAAGAGAAGCAAATTTCATCGGATCCGGCTGAAATGTGGTACATGGTGTTAGTATATGGTCTCTAACAATCATGCAAAAATTGGTCCATATCGGTCCACTTTTACGTATAGCCCCCATATAAACGGACCCCCAAATTTGGCTTGCGATTGCTCTAAGAGAAGCAAATTTTATCCGATCTGGCTGAAATTTGGTACATGGTGTTAATATATGGTCTTTAATAACCATGCAAAAATTGATCCACATTGGTCCATAAATATATATAGCCCTTATATAAACCGATCCCCAGATTTGGCTTGCGGAGCCTCAAAGAGAAGCAAATTTCATCCGATACGTCTGAAATTTTGTACATGGTATTAGTATATGGTCTCTAACAGCCATGCAAAACTTGGTCCATATCTGTCCATAATTATATATAGCCCCCATTAAAACCGATCTCCAGATTTAAACTCCGGAGCCTCTTAGAGGAGCAAAATTCATCCGATCCGGTTGAAATTTGGTACGTGGTGTTAGTATAGGGTCTCTAACAACCATGCAAAAATTGGTCCATATCGGTCCATAATTATATATAGCCCCCATATAAACCGATTCCCAGATTTGGTTTGCGGATCCTCTAAGAGAAGCAAATTTCATCCGGTCCGGCTGAAATTTGGTACATGGTTTTAGTATATAGTCTCTAAGAACCATTCAATCCATAATTATATATAGCCCCTATATAAACAGATCCCCAGATTTGAACTCCGGAGCCACTTGGACGAGCAAAATTCATCCGATCCGGTTGAAATTTGCAACGTGGTGTTAATATATGGCCGCTAATAACGATGCCAAAATTGGTCCATATCGGTCTATAGTTATATATAGCCGATCCCCAATCACACAAAAATTGGTCCATATCGGTTAATAATCATGCTTGCCACTCGTGCAAAAATAATCTAGCAAAATTTTATTTCTATAGAACCCTTTTTCAAACCCTTTTTCGGAAGGTTCAAGTGTAATTCACTTTGGGTTGAGTGAATTACCCGAATTTATTCTGATAATTGGTTGATAGTTTTGCTGCAAGTAGAGGATGCTGATGAGGAATGTGGTAATTCCGAAACAGTTGTACATCCAACCATCTTGCCGTCTATAGGGCTTTGCCCAAATAAAATAAAATAAAATAAAAGCATACTTTTCCTCTTTTGGTTAAGCTACACTTGTAGTTTAGTCAATGCATGGCTTTAAGATCAAAAACAACAATAAATTTTATTCCTCTAGAAAATTTTGTCAAATTTTATTTCTATAGAAAATTTTGGCAACATTTTATTTCTATAGAAAATGTTGTCAAAATTTTAATTCTATAGAGAATGTTGTCAAAATTTTAAATCTTTTGAAAATTTTGTAAAAAGTTTATTTCTAAAGAAAATTTTGTCAAAATATTATTTCTATAGAAAATTTTGTTAAAATCATATTTCTATAGAAAATTTTGTCCAAATTTTACTTCTATAGAAAATGTTGTCAAAATTTTATTTTGTCAAAATTTTATTTCTATAGAAAATTTTGTCAAACTTAATTATATACGTATTTAATGGGCCATTTGAAGTTTAATATATACCACGTATGGACTATGGATTGTGGATGACAGTCTTCAGTAGAAGTTTTTACACACAGAAAACAAATTTGTTGTGCCATCCAATTTTTTTGCCAACCGATTTATTTGTCCCATCTACCATCAGAATATAACCGACAATATTTGTTAGTTATATTATTTAGTTATCCAAACATAAATTGTTTGGATAACTAAAATTTGAGCACTAATTGGTAATCCCAACCAATAAAATTTCATTCGTTTGTTAAAACAACTAATTATTTTTTCGGACAACCTTATGAAATTAAGAAACCTTCCTTTGAATTAAGTTTAATTTATATTTAATTTTATTACATATTAATATTTTTTGTATTGATTATTGAGCTAATAATAATTCGTCATCTGTACAATATTTTTGAACTGGGAAAGAAACTTCACAAAATAGCTAGTTGCGATGTTTGCAAACCAATCTGCATAATTTTCAGGCGCAAGGAGGTCCTCGGCCTATAAGAAATCTTCTAAACTTGTTATCTCCGATTTCATAAATCTTATTGGAAGCGAACTTTGTTTGTCTAAAATTTCGTTTGGGAGCAAAGAATAATTTTTTTGCGTGTATGTAGGTTATTTAACAGTAACCATAAGTTGACATATCTTGGCTAAATTTTAAATTAAATGTGAAAAAAAATTGTTAGTGATATATTTGGGTAGTTTCTTGTTGTTTGGTTGTTTCACAAACATTTGTGGTTTAACAAAATTGTTCAACATTTTAATCATGGAAAAGTGCCTATGGTAGCGTCAATTCTGGTAAGGAAATGATGTGGAAAATTAGATGTAAATCATACGCACTGTTGCTCCATAAATGTTGTTAGAGTAGAATGAAACAGACACACATAATACAGGAAAAGGATACCAAAGTATATATCCGTTTCCTTAAGTCAATGAAGTATTGTATGAATGCTATGTTTAAGACATGTATTTGAGTATGTATGTGTGTGTGTGTGTGTGGATGTTTGCATGAAATTTTAAAGTCATCCAAATATGATTCTTATATTTTGTTATCATCGTACTCTCACATGGTCCTTCTCTTCTTGGCTTTTGTCATTTGAATACATTGCCCTATGGTGTAAATTACTCTCACACACACATACAGACTCATATATATATACATACATATTTGTAGCCATTTGAGACTCTTTTATGAGTTTAAATAATAAACCTATCAAAACAATACAATAATGTTATAACAATGTAAATTTACTCACAAACACTAAGTTTTTAAATTATCAACATACAGGCACAATTCCAAAAAACATGTCCCTACAATTTTAAAATAGACAATGCTAACAGGTCAATTGAAATGTGCCGATCGAATACATATACTAGAATTATATCTTCTAGATCGGAGTGAGGTTTGTCCAATTTCCAGACAGATAATTTCAATCTTTCAAGACTGATAAATTCAACAAAAAGTATTCAAACTTTTCTTTAAAGTCATTTTGTCCTTATAGTTAAGTGACAAATGGATATCTTAACATGAAAGTAAACTTCGTTTGACTAAGGTCAATTTAGCTTTGATAATTCTGAAAAAAATTTGATACGTAGTGTTAGTATATGATCTCTAACAACCATGCCCGAATTGGTCCATATCGGTTTATAACGACCTTCCAATTTTTTTTATACCATTTTGGTAGTACTCCTTCGGTTTTGCCTCAGTTTCGGCGATCACCTCTTCATTGCAGCCAAATTTTTTCCCTGCGAGCATCCTTTTGAGGTCTGAGAACAAGAAAAAGTCGCTGGGGGCCAGATCTGGAGAATACGGTGGGCGGGGAAACAATTCGAAGCCCAATTCATAAATTTTTGCCACCGTTCTCAATGACTTGTGGCACGGTGCGTTGTCTTGGTAGAACAACACTTTTTATACCCTCCACCATAGGATAGGGGGTATATTAACTTTGTCATTCCGTTTGTAACACATCGAAATATTGCTCTAAGACCCCATAAAGTATATATATTCTGGGTCGTGGTGAAATTCTGAGTCGATCTGAGCATGTCCGTCCGTCTGTTCAAATCACGCTAACTTCCGAACGAAATAAGCTATCGACTTGAAACTTGGCACAAGTAGTTGTTATTGATGTAGGACGGATGGAATTACAAATGGGCCATATCGGTCCACTTTTACGTATAGCCCCCATATAAACGGACCCCCAAATTTGGCTTTCGAGGTCTCTAAGAGAAGCAAATTTCATCCGATCCGGCTGAAATTTGGTACATGGTGTGAGCATATGGTCTCTAACAACCATGCAAAAATTGATCCACATCGGTCCATAATTATATATAGCCCCCATATAAACCGATCACCAGATTTGGCTTGTGGAGACTCTTGGAAGACCAAAATTCATCTGATTCAGTTGAAATTTGGTACGTGGTGTTAGTATATGGTCTCAAATACCTACGCAAAAATTGGTCGAAATCGGTCAATAATTATATATAGCCCCCATATAAACCGATCCCCAGATTTGACCTCCGAAGCCCCTTGGAAGAGCAAAATTCATCCGATTCGGTTGAAATTTGGTACGTGATGTTAGTATATGGTATCCAACAACCATGCAGGAATTGGTTCATATCAGTCCATAATTATATGTAGCCCCCATATAAACCGATCCCCAGATTTGACCTCCGGTGCCTTTTGGAGAAGCAAAATTCATCCGATCTGGCTGAAATTTGGTACGTGGTGGTAGTATATGATATTTAACAATCATGCCAAAAGTGGTCCATATCAGTCCATAATCATATATAGCCCCCATATAAACCGATCCCGAGATTTGGTTTTGGAGCCTCTTGGAGGAGCAAATTTCATCCAAGTGAGTTGAAATTTGGTACATTGTGCTAGTATTATATTGCCGTTAACAACCATGCCTAACTAGGTCCATATCGGTCTATAGTTATATATAGCCCTCAGATAAATCGATCCCCAATCACACAAAAATTGGTCCATATAAAGTGCATAATTCTATATAGCCCCCATATAAGCGACCCCCGTATTTCAATTCTGTCTCTCTACGTACCGTGCAAAAAGTCCACATCGATTCGTAACTATTTGTAGACTTAACTATACATAACTTTTTTGTCTAATATATACCACGTATGGACTAACTCACAATTTAGAAAACGATGTTAAGAAGTTTTAAGATACCGCAACCCAAGTAATTCGATTGTGAATGACAGTCTTTCGTAGAAGTTTCTACGCAATCCATGGTGGACGGTACATAGGTTAGGTTAGGTTAGGTTAGGTTAGGTTAGGTTAGGTGGCAGCCCGATGTATCAGGCTCACTTAGACTATTCAGTCTATTGTGATACCACATTGGTGACACACAAAAAAAAATTTCTGATTCAATCACCAAATTAATTGATCCAATTAATTTTTTAATTGAAATGTCTTCAATCACGAAAATGATAGTATCAATCACAGTTTTAATTGGGCATAGAAAAAATTCTTGATTAAAAAATTAATTGATTTTTTTAGCAAATTTCAATTAATTTTTTAATTGATTCAATTAAAAATTTAATTGATGTTGATTGCAAAACTCAATTAATTTATTTTAAAAAAGGTAACTATTTTTAATTACTTTCTGAATTGGCTTAGAGTTTTTATTTGGATTAACAAATGATTGTTTGAAATACATTTTTAATTAAAAAAAAATCAGCACTTTTTTAACTGAATTAGTCTTCCGAATTTGATTAAAAAGTTAATTGTATCAATTAATTTTTTAATTAAAATTTTTAAAATTTTCAATCATTGACTTAATTAACTTAATGTTTCTATCATGATTAAAAAGTTAATTGTATCAATTAATTTATTAATTAAAAAAATTTTCAACTTCAATTAACTTTTTAATTGGAAATATTTTGGTGATATTTTTTTCTGTGGAACTTCTCTCTTATCACTGAGTGCTGCCCGATTCCATGTCAACCTCAATGACAAGGGACCTCCTTTTTATAGCCGAGTCCGAACGGCGTTCCACATTGCAGTGAAACCACTTAGAGAAGCTTTGAAACCCTCAGTAATGTCACCAGCATTACTGAGGTGGGATAATCCACCGCTGAAAAACTTTTTGGTGTTTGGTCGAAGCAGGAATCGAACCAACGACCTTGTGTATGCAAGGCGGGCATGCTAACCATTGCACCACGGTGGCTCCCACGACGGTACATAAGATTCGGCCTGGCCGAACTTACGGCCGTATATACTTGTTTCTTCTTCATATGGGGCCGTTTTGCCGCGATTTCGACCTTCAAACGCTCCAATAACGCCATATAATAGTCACTGTTGATGGTTTTTCCCTTCTCAAGATAATCGATAAAAATTATTCCATGCGCATCCCAACAAAACAGAGGCCATCACTTTGCCAGCGGACTTTTGAGTCTTTCTACGCTTCGGAGACGGTTCACCGGTCGCTGTCCACTCAGCCGACTGTCGATTGGACTCAGGAGTGTTGTGATGGAGCCATGTTTCATCCATTGTCACATATCGACGGAAAAACTCTGGTTTATTACGAGTTAACAGCTGCAAACACCGCCCAGAATCATCAACACGTTGTTGTTTTTGGTCAAATGTGAGCTCGCGCGGCACCCATTTTGCACAGAGCTTCCGCATATCCAAATGATATGACCAACACGTTCCTTTGATATCTTTAAGGCCTCTGCTATCTCGATCAACTTCATTTTACGGTCATTCCAAATTATTTTGTGAATTTTTTGAATGTTTTCATCGGTAAACACCTCTTTCGGGCGTCCACTGCGTTCACTGTCCTCCGTGCTCATTTCACCACGCTTGAATTTTGCATACCAAACAATTATTGTTGATTTCCCTGGGGCAGAGTCCGGAAACTCATTAGCAAGCCAAGTTGTTGCTTCCACCGTATTTTTTCCCTTCAGAAAACAGTATTTTATCAAAAGACGAAATTCCTTTTTTTCCATTTTTTTCACAATAACAAAAGTTGCTTCACAAAAGACGCTCTATCTCACAAACTAATTGACTTACAGACGTCAAATTTTGACACGAATCATTTGAAGGTAAAAATAATATGCATTTAATACTAGCAACGCCATCTATGTGTCAGACCGGGGACGTATCAGCCAACCTGTTATAATAAGTTTGTCATTCGGTTTGTAACACATCGAAATATCGATTTCCAACTATATAAAGTATATATATTCTTGATCAGGGAGAAATTCTAAGACAATATAACGATGTCCGTCTGTCCGTCCGTCTGGCTGTCTGTCTGTCTGTCTGTCTGTTGTAATTACGCTACAGTCTTCAATAATGAAGCAATCGTGCTGAAATTTTGAACAAACTCGTCTTTTGTCTGCAGGCAGGTCAAGTTCGAAGATGGGCTATATCGGTCCAGGTTTTAATATAGTCCCCATATAAACCGACCACCCGAAATATAGAAAATAAATTTGGACAAAATTTTCTATAGAAATAAAATTTTTACAAAATTTTCTATAGAAATAAAGTTTTGACAATATTTTCTATAGTAATGAAATTTTAACACAATTTTCTATAGAAATAAAATTTTAACAAACTTTTCTATAGGAATAAAATTTATATAAAATTTTCTATAGAAATAAAATTTTGGTAGAATAGTTTTGGCTCGAGTGGCAACAATGATTATGAACCGATATGGACAAATTTTTGTGTGATTGGGGATCGGCTATATATAACTATCATTCAAATCCCCCGGACCTGATGGAATTACTCCGGCGGAGTTACAAGCGGTGGCTGACAGAATTATCCCCTGGTTGTCGGCGATATATATAGGATGTATCAACTTAGCATATATTCCACGAAAGTGGAGGGAATCAAAAGTCGTTTTCATACCTAAAGCGGGAAAAGCCTCTCACTCGAATGCGAAGGATTTCCGACCAATCAGCTTATCATCATTCCTACTTAAGACTCTGGAGAGGATGGTAGATATTTATCTTAGAACTAGCATCGATTCAAGTTTTCTCTCGAAACGACAACATGCATACTCGAAGGGCAGGTCTACTGAGACCGCATTACATGAACTAGTCAGCTTTATTGAAAGCTCACTATCTGTCAAAGAATACACAATCGTGGCATTTCTAGACATCGAAGGGGCGTTCAATAACGTCCATCCGAGCTCGATATTAAATGGACTGACAACTCTAAAAGTTGATCCAGGTATACTTAGGCGCTTAGACGAACTTCTAAGGAAGAGACGCATTTCAGCCACACTAGGACAAGCAAACATACAAAGGTATGTGAACAGAGGCACTCCTCAAGGAGGAGTTCTATCACCTCTTCTTTGGAATGTTGCTATAAACGACCTTCTGGTTTCCCTAGAAAAAGAAAGGATACAAGTGGTGGCGTACGCAGATGATGTGGCGCTAGCAGTCAGGGGAAAATTCCCATCAACAGTTAGAGATATTATACAGAGAGCCCTCCGGATAACTGAGAAATGGGCGAAAGATAATGGTCTTGGGGTAAATCCTGCAAAGACAGAACTAGTCATGTACTGCAAAGATCGCAAAACTCCCACGGTTAGGCCCATTCCCTTAGGGGGTATTGAAATTCCCTTTAGGGAGTGTGCAAAATACCTTGGTGTTATTTTGGACAGGAAGCTGAACTTTAAGCTTAATATTGAAGAAAGGGCGAGGAAAGCAACTGTAGCTTTATACTCGTGCAAAAAGGCAATAGAGAAAAAGTGGGGACTAAAACCAAAAATTGTACATTGGCTATACACGGCAGTGGTTAGACCTATAATGTTATATGGTGTTGTAGTCTGGTGGCCGGCACTTCACCAGCCGACTTGTTTAGATAAAGTTCAGCGTATGGCGAGCTTATGTATCTCAGGCGCATTTAGTAAGACAGGAACAGACTCCCTTAATGTCATGCTACATCTATTGCCTTTAGACATTTTTGCCAAACAGTCAGCTGCTGTGCGGTTGCGCGAGCTATCGCTGTGGTCGGAAAAAATGTACGGTCATAGTTCGGTCCTCAAAGTAATGCCAGATGTGCCTAACGTAGTGGATTACACCCTGGCAAAACCACTTTTCGACAAAAAGTTTGAAACTCTAATTCCCAACAGTGAGGCGTGGTGTACACAGACCCCGGGGAATAAAAGATATATAGATTTCTATACTGATGGCTCCAAATTGAATGGACAAGTGGGGTTCGGAGTATATTCTAAAGATCTGGAAATTCGAATAGCGAAAAGATTACCTAATCACTGTAGTGTTTTTCAGGCTGAAATATTGGCAATAAGAGAGGTGGTGAATTGGCTGAGAAGTAATGTTCCAACAAATATTGGCATTAATATATACTCAGACAGTCAACCTGCAATAAAATCCTTGGACTCTGTGTTCCTTAACTCAAAAACGGCCATAGACTGCCGCAAATCTCTCAACGAGATGGCTGAGCAGTACAATATTCACCTAATATGGGTGCCCGGTCATAGGAACATACCGGGGAACTGTGAAGCAGATGTGTTAGCAAGGCTAGGAACTACCTTACATATTCCAGGGGAACTAGAATCTGTTGGTGTGCCTCTGGCTACCTGCAAGCTCTTACTGCGTGAGAAGGCTGTCATGATGGCAAATGTTCGATGGGAGAATTGTAAGGGTTGTAACGACACCAAGCAAATATGGCCCCATTTCAACTTAAACCGCACACTAGATATGCTAGTGTTCTCGAGACGCCACATATCACTCCTGATATCTGCTATAACGGGTCAATTTTTAGTATGGTTGTTAGCGGCCATATACTAACACCGGGTTCCAAATTTCAACCGGATAGGATGAATTTTGCTCCTCCAAGAGGCTCCGGAGGTCAAATCTGCAGAACGGTTTATATGGGGGATATATATAATTATGGACCGATATGGACCAATTCAGTAGTGGTTGGTAGAGAACATATAACAACACCATGTACCAAATTTCAGCGGGATCGGATGGAATTTGCTTCTCTTTGAGGCTTCGGAAACCAAATCTGGGGATCGGTTTATATGGGGGCTATATATAATTATGAACCGATGTGGACCAATTTTTGCAGGGATGTTAGAGACCATATACCAACACCATGTACCAAATTTCAGCTGGATTAGATGAAATTTGCTTCTCTTTGAGGCTCCGCAAGCCAAATCTGGGGATCGGTTTATATGGGGGCTATATATAATTATGGACCGATGTAGACCAATATTTGCATGGTTGTTAGACACCATATACTAACACCATGTACCAAATTTCAGCAGGATCGGATGAAATTTGCTTCTTTTTGAGGCTCCGCAAGCCAAATCTGGGGATCGCTTTATATGGGGGCTATACGTAAAAGTGGACCGATATGGCCCATTTGCAATACCATCCGACCTACATCAATAAAAACTACATGTGCCAAGTTCCAAGTCGATAGCTTGTTTCGTTCGGAAGTTAGCGTGATTTCAACAGACGGACGGACGGACATGCTTAGATCGACTCAGAATTTCACCACGACCCAGAATATATATACTTTATGGGGTCTTAGAGCAATATTTCGATGTGTTACAAACGGAATGACAAAGTCAATATACCCCCATCCTATGGTGGAGGGTATAAAAATTAGTACATGTCGGTTCATAATTCAATATTTTAAACATTAGAAAAACTTCCGCTTTTTTAATTCGTGCTCCCAATAATATATTTGTTTTTTAAATTATTGGTGCAGGGAATTTTGTGGTCGTCTATGACCTGAACTTATTCAAAAACAGCATGGTATAATTTGTTACAACTGACATTGCTGGCTGTTGGTTCCTGGCGTTTTCATGAATTTAATATTCTCAAAGAAAGTGAGAAGAAGGACTGTGAGTATTGCTACGATTGCTGTTATTACTTAAGACAATTAAGGATATTAATATCCTTGTGAGACTGTGAGTCTGTATGCATAAGGCTATGTCTGTATGAAGGTTATGTGGTATGAAGTGTTTATAATCAACCACAAATACCATGCAAAGTCTTGCTTATGAAAATTTGATTTTGGTTAAATGGCTTACACTGGCGATTATTGGTTCACTTGTTCAGATCTCCCAACATGATGAGCCTCGGAGTTACAGGGCATTGTCGAATGTGCAAATTCAACTAAATTTGTTTCTTTGTTTTATTTTGTTTTGCCTAATCTCCCTTTAATATTGGAAAGTGAACACTGTGATATCAATTGATAGGGATGGCGACCGAACTCTTGCAAAATTGTTGATAAAGAAGATAAAATTATGCCAAGTGGTAGATGTCAACATTTTTGCCTTATTTTCTTTTCATAAATTAGTGAAGAAAAACAAAAAATTGCGCTAAGGCAATTTTGTGAAAAAATCAGAAGTTAATAAATCCATAAATTGCGTAGGCAAATTGCTTTGAATAGAAATTAATAGGGCATATAATAGGGCGATACATACTAGTATTGTTGTATACATGTAAAAGTATTGTATTGGGTAGACAAAAAGATATTGCGTATTTTGTCAATAGATGTCGTTGGAGTCGTCTTTCTACAGTGCTACCAATCATTATACCCCATATTCTAATAATTGTAATCGCATATCATAAGATTTTGATTTGACTATATTACCCAAACAATAATAAATTTGACTTTAAAACTAAATCACACACGTCGTTGATGACTCGACAAAAACTGGAAGAACTTGGCTGGGAAATTTTGATATATGCTGTAACTCCCTTAAGTACGACAAGTTCGCTTTAAGAGAAGTCCGTATAGTATTGCGAATTTTGTCAATAGATGTCGTTAGAGTAATCTAGTTACAGTGCTACCAATCACTATACCCAATATTCTGATAATCTCATTTGTATACGAGTAATTTTGACAAAATTTTCTACAGAAATAAAATTTTGACAAAATTTTCTTTAGAAATAAAAATTTTATAAAATTTTCTATAGAAATACAATTTTGAAAAAAAATTCTATAGAAAGACAATTTTGAAATATTTTCTATAGAAAAACAATTTTGACAAAGTTTTCTATAGAAATAAAATTTTGACAAAAATTTCTATAGAAATAAAATTTTGACAAAATTTTTTATGGAAATAAAATTTTGACAAAATTTTGGAATCATTTTCTATAGAAATAAAATTATGACAAAAATATTCTATAGAATTAAAATTTTGACACAATTTTCTATAAAAAAAAGTTTTGACACAATTTTCTATAGAAATACAATTTTGAAAAAATTTTCCATAGAAACACAATTTTGAAAAAATTTTCTATAGAAACACAATTTTGACAAAGTTTTCTATAGAAATAATTTTTTTTTTGTTTAGGCAGTAGCCGACTATTAAACCCTTTTTAGGAAGGTTCAAGTTTATTTCACTTTGGGTTGAGTGAATTACCCGAATTTATTCTGATAATTGGTTGATAGTTTTGCTGCACGTAGAGGATGCTGATGAGGAATGTGGTAATTCCGAAACAGCTGTACATCCAACCATCTTGCAGTCTATAGGGCTTTGCCCAAATAAATTTGACAAGCATACTTTTCCTCTGTTGGTTAAGCTACACTTGTAGTTTAGTCAATGCATGGCTTTAAGCTGAGATCAAAAACAACAATAATAAATAAAATTTTGACAAAATTTTTTATGGAAATAAAGTTTTGACATTTTCTTTAGAACTAAAATTTTGACAAAATTTTCTATAGAAATAAAATTTTGACAAAATCTTTTATGGAAATAAAATTTTGACAACATTTTCTTTAGAACTATTTTCCATAGAAATAAAATGTACTATACATATAAAATTTTGTCAAAATTTTCTATAGAAATAAAATTTTGACAAAATTTTTTATGGACATAAAATTTTGACAAAATTTTGGAAACATTTTCTATAGAAAGAAAATTATGACAAAAATATTCTATAGAATTAAAATTTTGACACAATTTTCTTTAAAAATAAAATTTTGACAAAATTTTCTATAGAAATAAAATTTTGAGAAAATTTTCTATAGAAATAAAATTTTGACAAAATTTTCTATAGAAATAAAATTTTGACAACATTTTCTACAGAAATAATTTTTTGACAACATTTTCGACAGATATAAAATTTTGACAAAATTTTCTATACAAGTAAAATTTTGATAAAATTTTCTGTTCAACTCAATCTGTATGTAATTCCCTATTATTTACATGAATTTTTCTTCCTGATTTTATATTGAGAATTCCCAGATACTTTTCTGTTTCTGTTATGGTTGACATTTATTACAATCTCGTCGAAATTTAAAGACTTTTTTTGTGATTATGATTTTCGCAAAAATGACTTGAAGTCTGCCTCGTTTCTAAGCAACTCTTGTACTGGAAAGACGTAAGAAAGAAATAAATTCCTACAACTCAACGAAATCCTAAAACAACTTGTGTTTTTGTTTCGTTTTATTGGATCATCATCGTTTTTAGAAAATTTTCTATAGAAATAATATTTTGTAAAATTTTCTATGGAAATACTATTTTGACAAAATTATTTATAGAAATAAAATTTTGGCAAATTTTTCTATTAAAATAAAAGTTTGATAAAATTTTTATAAAAATTAAATTTTGACAAAATTTTCAATAGAAATAAAATTTTGATAATATTTGATATAGAAATAAATTTTTGACAAAATTTTCTATAGAAATAAAATGTTCACAAAATTTTCGGTAGAAATAAAATTTTGACAACATTTTCTATAGAAATAAGATTTTGTCAAAATTTTGTATAGAAATAAAATTTTGTCAAAATTTTCACAAATTTTTCTGTAGAAATATTTTTTTTTTAATTTTCTATAGAAATAATTTTTTTTTTTTAAATTTTCAATAATTTCAATATCTTCAAAATTTTTAACATTAGTGTTAAGTCATACTATCAAAGCCCATTGTTTATATGCTCCATTTCCCTTGTCTACCTAGTTACACCCCTTTTGGAAAAAACATTTAAAATTCTACAGATTTACAGTGTAAGGGATATTTATATCCAAAAAATTGTCGCTAATAGGAGATAAACTTCTAAAATAAAAGAATAAAACATTTCTTTTGAAGAAAAGAAACTACAACAATTTGACAAAACTTCAAAATATGATTTTGTTTCAAAATTTGGATTTTTGGTAAAATTTTCTTCAAATTTGGGTTTGGAGATCGGTTCATATGGCGCTATATAAATATAATTATGAACCAATATGGACCAATTTCAACATGGTTATTAGAAGCCGTATACTAACCAATTTCAAGCGTATCGGATGAGCTTTACTCTTCCAGCATGCTTCAGAAGACAAACCTGGGGATCGGATAGTTAAAAATTTGTAAAATTACAGTACATTTTCAGTGTGGCCACGTTTTTGGAGTGTAAGGAGGCTATAACTAAATGTTAGTATACTCTCCCCCCTTTCTATAGTATAAAATATGAGTTAAAGTTGTATTAGAAATCTGTTATTTAGGATCAATGAAGCCGACCCATTTTTGTCGGTGGTGGCTAACACTCAATTTTTACCACCGGCGACAGCAGCTAGACCGCTGAACGGGCGCAAATAAGTCTACTCGGCGTAAATGAATTATCCATTAAAAGTGAAACTAAAAATATCGCAACCACATCATCAGTTCAATCGTACAACCAAACTTAAAATCAAATTTACATTTTATTTATATCTGTTGTGCACACTGAAAAAAAAGAACATGACCAATTTCAAAGATTTTGTATTTACACTAATGATTTTGGTATTGATTCCGAGCCAAAGTTTGAGGTCCAATCGACTTCAAATTTGGCACAAGTTTATGTTTTGGGTCGGAATAGAACCCCATTGATTTTGGAAAAAAAATCGGTTCAGATTTAGATATAGCCCCCATATATATCTTTCGCCTGATATGCACTTATATGGTTAACATAGGGAGTAGAATTAACATTGTAACTATACTTGCTAAATTTGGTTTAAATCGGTTCAGATTTAGATATAGCTCCCATATATATCTTTTGCCCGATTAAGACTCATATAACCACAGAGACCAAAATTTTACCCCGATTTATGTGGAACTTTGCATGGGGAGTATAATTAAGGTTCTGGATAGGCTTGGATAATTTTGGTTAAAATCGGTTCAGATTTAAATATAGCTTCCATATATATCTTTCGTCCGATTTTCGTTAAATATGACCACAGAGGTCAAAGTTATAATCCGATTTACGTGAAATTTTGCACAAAGGATACAAATAACATTGTAACTATACATACCAAATTTGGTTGAAATCGGTACAGATTTTGATATAGCTCCCATATATTGTTGTTCTTATTTCGGCAAAAATAAGAAGTGGAGAATTGAAGTAAGGATACCTTTAAAACACAAACTTATCATGCTTTCAAACTTATCATATATTGGAAGAGATCAAACATATAAATGTTTGGGCAATACCCAAAAATGTATATGCTTGAAGCAAAATATGTTTGGGAGTATATGTTACAGAAGCGATTTTTTGTGAGCGTGTACTTACTTGCAATTTAGAAGACGGTGTTAAAGGGTGATACGGTCAAAATTTGGTCAAGGGAAAACGCGTGTAAATCGGTGAAATCGTTTATTTAAAAAATCAAATTAAATTTCTTTGTCAAGTTCAATTAGTATAAAATTCAGGAAAAATATTCAGTTAGGCTTTCGCTTTTCCAAATCCGAATTGCCGGGCCTCACGCTTGACACCTGCCATAAGATTTTGTACAGCCACCTTGTCCACCTTCTTCGCCGCAGAAGGCCAGTTTGCCTTGAACTGCTGCTCGTCCTTAGCAGTTTTTTTGGTCTTTTTTAGGTTCCGCTTGACAATAGCCCAGTATTTCTCAATTGGGCGGAGCTCTGGCGTGTTGGGAGGGTTCTTGTCCTTGGGAACCACCTGCACGTTGTTGGCGGCGTACCACTCCATGGCCTTTTTACCGTAATGGCAAGATGTCAAATCCGGCCAAAACAGGAACAACCGTGTTTTTTCAGGAAAGGCAGCAGACGTTTATTCAAACACTCTTTCACGTAAATTTCTTGGTTGACAGTCCCGGAAGCTATGAAAATGCTGCTTTTCAAGACACAGGTACAGATGGCTTGCCAAACCAGATATTTCTTTGCGAACTTTGACAGTTTTATGTGCTTGAAAATATCTGCTACCTTTCCCCATCCTTTTGCCGTATAAAATTCTTGTCCCGGAAGCTGCTTGTAGTCGGCTTTGACGTAGGTTTCGTCGTCCATTACCACGCAGTCAAACTTCGTCGGCATCGTCGTGTACAGCCTCCGGGATCGCGCTTTGGCCGTCGTATTTTGTTTATCATCGCGATTTGGAGTCACTACCTTCTTGTAAGTCGATAGTCCGGCTCGTGTTTTGGCTCGATGCACGGTTGTAGACGATACACCCAGCTTTATTGCGGCATCTCGGAGAGAGAGGTTAGGGTTTCGCTTGAAACTACCGGCAACTCGATTTCGATTTCCCCCGATCCAGACTTCCTGGCTGTCGACAAACGTTCCCCAAACACTTTAATTACATTTGTAATGGTTGATTTGGCCACAAGAAATACGCCAAGTTTATATTGACCAAATTTTGACCGTATCACCCTTTAGGAGGTTTTAAGATATCTTGCCATCGGCAAACTTTACCGCAACCCAAGTAATTCGATTGTGGAATACAGTGTGTGGAAGAAGTTTCCACGTAATCCATGGTGGAGACTACATAAGTTTCGGACTGGCCGAACTTACGGCCGTATATACTTGTTTCTTTGTATTAACGATGCAAAATGTCAACAAATTTAATGACAAGTTCACTTATTTTGAAGAAATTTCAGAATTATTAAAGCCAAGTTGATCTTAATCAAATAAAATTTTCTTACATGTAAAGATGCTCATTGTTAGTCGAATCACTTACGTATAAGGACAAAACAACTTCATTGACTAGTTTATCGACTCTTGGACAAGGAAAAACTTTGTATCCGGGAAATGCGTCTCCTATGCCAAGCAAAATTCTGACAATATTTTTTATCACGGCAATATTTTTTTCAGTGCATGATTTTCGCTAAACTATATAATAACGTAGTATTGAATTAGATTGGGTGAAAGAATATTTTTTTGCAGGAAATTTGAAAATTTTGAAGCTGTCTTCAAGGGAGGTATATTGATTGATAGGCGGCTAAATTTCAGTCGAGATGAGTCGACTTAATCAGCGTTGGCGTCGGTGGAGCGACTAGGCGGCTTCATTCTCTGATCATGATATATATTTCCATCATTTAAGCTAATTTTCCAGCATATGAAGTGGTATCATCTTTAAGAGAATTTCATTATTGAATATAATACTAAATATTCGGCCCAGTTTGTGTTGTTCATCATCTCATTATTATTGTTGCTTTTGGAAATGTCCCTTACCATGTAATCCACACTTTAGCTTAAGACTGCTAGACATGTTATGGTCAAACATAGACAAAGAAAAAACAAAAATGCGAAAAACTTTGGACAACATATCTAAATTAAATTAGGGTCACACAAAACATCGTGACTTATACTTCGATTATAATGATCTATTCAGAATTTCTTAAAACATTCTCTCGACACGTCATCCTTGACGGAGTTGTTTCTTTCTTCTGGCCCATATAACCTCATCACATTGTACATTTACGTGTTGTTTGTTGGTAATCCAAACCAAACACGGGGACACCTTCGATGATACCTTTAACACAGCAGCCAAGCTGCCACAACAACAACTACTTAAATATATCCCCATCTAGCCTTTATCCTGTTAAGTATATATGTGTGTGTGTGCATTTTTGTGAGTGGTTGTGTTTTGTGGCGGTTTTAATTGTTTGCAGGCTAAACGAGAATATTTCCAAGAGCATAAACATACGACTCGTATTTAGTTGTTTTAAAATATCTCTCAGGCATTTGAGACAGTGGTTATGTAGGGGATAATGAATGTAGTGTATGTGTGATGTTTATAGTGTATCACACAAAATAAATACTCATTTTTCTCTCATCTAGGTTTCTCTTAGCTTTGAATGTGTGTGTTTGTCTCACAAACATCTTCAACACTTAATTGTGATTATTATCCCAAAAGGCGGTAAAAATTGACTATGAATATATATACATTCATACATATGTGGTGTACTTACATATGGGACATTCCACCAAAGGGAAACTATTTTTCTTTGTCAATGAACATTAAAGTGATTCAAGACAAGTGATACAATGTGATCCACATTGACATCATGTATGCAGTGAAAAGGTAACATTATGCTCTTGAAACATGTTTGAGGTGACCATGTAGAAAGAGAGAGAGAATGAGAGAGAAAGAAATATTTCTCAACGAAATCTCCTTTATTAATGGCTATAACGTAAATTCAACAGACACAGAGACATGATCTTCTCAAAAATTGAAATCGATATTTTTTAGGTATTCAAACACACAAATTCTTTGCCCTCAAATATTTGGGAGGATCTCATATATAATATATTAAAGGACCTTCCCACTTTGAATGGTTAATGTTGCACGCACTGTTGCCACATTTGGTAGAATTCTATCAAAAATGGTAAATTTTTTACTGTCTGGTACATTGGTAGAATTCTTCAAGTTTTGGAGGATTTAGCAAAATATCCCTGTCCAATTAGGAGGTACTTCAGTTTTCTGTAGAAATAAAATTTTGCCAAAATTTTCTGTAGAAATAAAATTTTTAACAAAATTTTCTGTAGAAATACAATTTTGACAAAATTGAAAAAAAATGTTGACAAAACTTTCTATTGCAATAAAATTTTGACAACATTTTCTATTGAAATAAAATTTTAACACAACTTTCTACAGAAATAACATTTTGGCAAATTTTTCTATAGAAATAAAATTTTACCAAATTTTTTACAGAAATAAAAATTTGCCAAATTTTTCTATAGAAATAAAATTTTACCAACTTTTCTATAGAAATAAAATGTTGACAAAATTTTCTATAGAAATAAAATGTTGCCAAATTTTTCTATAGAAATAAAATGTTGACAAAATTTTCTATAGAAATAAAATGTTGCCAAATTTTTCTATAGAAATAAAATTTTACCAAACTTTTCTTTAGAATTAAAATTTTGACTAAATTTTCTATAGAAATAATTTTTTTTCAAATTTCTCTTTAGAAATAAAATTTTGACTAAATTTTCTATAGAAATAAAATTTTGACAGATTTTTCTGTAGAAATAAAAGCTGTGCACGCAAAAAAGTTGTCGCTAATAGTAGAGATGATAGTATATAATATTGCAAGTACTGAAATATTTTTTCTATAGAAATAAAACGTTGCCAAATTTTTATATAGAAATAAAATTTTACCAAACTTTTCTTTAGAATTAAAATTTTTACTAAATTTTCTATAGAAATAAATTTTTTTCAATTTTTCCTTTAGAAATAAAATTTTGACTAAATTTTCTGTAGAAATAATATTTTTTGCAAAATTAAAATAAAATTTTATAGTGAAATAAAATTTTGCACAAAATTTTCTATAGAAATAAAATTTTCTGTAGAAATAAAATTTTGACAAAATTGAAAAAAATTTTGACAAAACTTTCTATTGCAATAAAATTTTGACAACATTTTCTATTGAAATAAAATTTTAACACAACTTTCTACAGAAAAAACATTTTGGCAAATTTTTCTATAGAAATAAAATTTTACCAAATTTTTTACAGAAATAAAAATTTGCCAAATTTTTCTATAGAAATAAAATTTTACCAACTTTTCTATAGAAATAAAATGTTGACAAAATTTTCTATAGAAATAAAATTTTGCTAAAATTTCTTATAGAAATAAAATGTTGACAAAATTTTCTCTAGAAATAAAATTTTGACAAAATTTTCTATAAAAATAAAATTTTGACAAATTTTTCTATAGAAATAAAATTTTGATAAACTTTTCTACAGAAATAAATGTTGACAAAATTTTCTCTAGAAATAAAATTTTAAGAAATTTGTCTATAGAAATAAATTTTTGACAAAATGTTTTATAGAAATAAAATTTTGCCAAATTTTTCTGTAGAAATAAATTTATGACAAAATTTTGACAAAATTTTCTATAGAAATAAAATTTTGCCAAAATTTTGTATAGAAATAAAATTTTGATAAAATTTTCTATAGAAATAAAATTTTGACAGAATTTTCTGTACACGCACAGAAAAAACATGTTTGGACATGGTTGCCGCATCTATTTAATGCTTATCTAGAGTAGGTAATTATCGCGAAAACCATGTCTTTTGTCTTTGTAAAAATTATTTTCGAGCGGAGAAAATTATATGTTGGCAATAAGCATTTAAATGGTTCTCAAATGCCGCAAACATGTTCTATTATTTAAATGATAGAATTTGAGACCATTACATGGTCGGGAAAATCATGTATCTGACCATTCAATTTTTTTACTTTTTTGCAGAGAAAAAAGTATTTTTATAGGTTACGTATAAACATGTCTAGAACCATTACATGGCCATAAATACCATGTACATTGTTTTCGTGACCATTTAATTTTTTAAGTTGTTTGCAGCGAAAAGAATTTTATAAAAACATTGAGCAGGTAGACACGATTTTCATTTTGCGCGTCAGTCGTGTGTTGATTGTTTCTTGGAATTACTGTGTGTTGTGTTAATTTATTTATTCAGAAGTGGCACGTGGTTTTATGTGAACACAAAAAAGGAAAGTGTAATTGAAAAAATATACCTGTTTTTTGTTCTGCATTTTGATATATGGCATAATTTATTTTTATTTGTAGTTACATGATGTCTGCGTTGGTACATTTAATGGGTACGAAGTAAATATGGAATGATTACTTATTGTTGAAATTGAACCAAAACAGAGTGTGCAAAAATATGTGATGTTTGCTTGCACGACATTGTAAATACAAATAAACAATTAATTAGTTTATAAATAAATAAAAACAAATAAATAAAGTTAATTTTGTGTTTTCTTTTCTCAAGTGGCGTCCTTTTCTCGACGACGAAAAAGTTTTTTCATAAAGATCAAAACATTTTAGGTTGTGACCATGTTCTTTTAACTAGGAGAAAAACATTTTTTATGAATACCATAACATTTTAGATAGTGACCATTGTCTTTTCATTCAAACAAAATTCTTTTTATCAATATAATAACATTTTAGATGAGGACAATTATATTTTTCTTAGAACCATGTTCACTGAGCCAACATGGTTGCAGGTGAAAATGTTACATGGTCGCCGCAAAAATAGCTCCTATCATATTATTTTGCTCTTCGAATAGGATTGTGGCAATCATGTTTCTTCTCTGCGTGTAGAAATAAAATTTTGACAAAATTTTCTGTAGAAATAAAAAGTGTACACGCAAAAAAGTTGTCGCTAATAGTAGAGATGATAGTATATAATATTGCAAGTACTGAAATAGACTTCTAAAATAAAATATTTGTTTGGAAAAACATTTTTTTTTTGAGAAACATTTTTTTGCAAAGAAAAATTTTAACCACAAAATTGTTAAAAAGAACATAAAATTTTTTTAAAGATTGTTAGAATTTTGGTAAAATATTCTTAAAATTTTGTTCGATTATTTTTGACACGAGTGGCAACCGTGGTTGCACACCATTCATCCATACATTGAAAATGCTGAATGGCCCTACTTATGGTTGAAGTGAATGTAAGCATTTTGTTGAAATGTTAAGTTGGGCTTGTTATGAATTTGTGATCACACATTCTTATACACGAATTACAACACTCGTATGTGCTCATTCTAACACATATTCGAATATTCGTTTGTAACAGCAAATAAAAAAAAAAATAATTACATACCGGAGTGCGCTTGAAGACTTCTTGTTGGCAAGGAAAACATCAACATTCACAATGCACTGTGATTTAAAAGTAGACAAATTTGACTCGGAATACAGCCAGGCCGAATCTTATGTACCCTTCATCAAGAAACAAAATTTTCTATAGAACTTTGACAATTTTGACAAAATTTTCTATACACACAAAAAAAAAAATATTTCTGATTCAATCACGAAATTAATTGAACCAATTAATTTTTAATTGAAATCACCGAAATTAATTGAATTGATTAATATTTGTTTCAATTAAAAAAAATTGTTTAATCAATTAAATTTTTAATTGAATATTTTTTATAACTCAATTAAGACTTTAATTGGAAAAATGTCTCTGAAATTTTTTTCTGCATAGAAATAAAATTTTGACAAAATTTTCTATAGAAATAAAATTTTGACAAAATTTTCTATAGAAATAAAATTTTGGCAAAATTTTCTACAGAACTAAAATTTTGAAAAAAAATTCTATTGAAAACAAATGTTAAAAAATAATCTATAGAAATACAATTTTGCTCAATACAATTTTTTGCAAAGTAAAAAAATTCTATAGAATTAAAATTTTGACAAAATTTTCTATAGAAATAAAATTTCGACAAAATTTTCTATAGAAATAAAATTTTTAAATAAATGTCTATAGAAATAAATTTGTGACAAAATGTCCTATCAAAATAAATTTTTGAGAAAATTCCTATAGAAATAAAGATTTTACAAGATTTTTAGAGAAATAAAAGTTAAACAAAATTTTCTATAGAAATAAATTCTTGACAAAATTTCCTATAGAAATAAAATTTGGACAAAATTTTCTATTGAAATAAAATTGTGATAAAATCTTCTTCATAAATAAAATTTTGACAAAATTTTGAATAGAAATAAAATTTGAACAAAATTGAATAAAAATAAAGTTTTGACAAAAATTTCCATAGAAATAAAATTTTGACAAAAATTTACATAGAAACAAAATTTTAACAAAATTGTCTATAGAAATACAATTTTGACAAAATTGTCTATAAAATAAATTGTTGACTAAATTTTCTATAGAAATACAAGTTTTACTAAATTTTCTATCGAAATAAAATATTCTACAGAAATAAAGTGTTGACAAAATTATCTACAAAAATAACATTTTGACCAAATTTTCTATAGAAAAAAAATTTTGACAACATTTTCTATAGAAATAAAATTTTGACAAAATTTTCTATAGAAATAAAATTTGGACAAAATTTTCTATTGAAATAAAATTGTGATAAAATCTTCTACAGGAATAAAATTTGGACAAAATTTTGAATAGAAATAAAATTTGAACAAAATTGAATAGAAATAAAATTTTGACAAAAGTTTCTATAGAAATAAAATTTTGACAACATTTTCCATACAAATAAAATTTGGCAAACATTTCTTTAGAAATAAAATTAGAACAAAATTTTCCATAAAGCTCGATTAATAATTGTAAAATTAGATATAATTCATTTGGACGTTAATTGCCTGTTTCGGTATCAGGCTAACATGAAATATAACAAAATTTTCTATAATAAAACTAAAACTTTGAAAAAATTTTCTATAGAAATATAATTTTGACAATATTTTCTATAGATATAAAATGAAGAAAAAGTAAATAATTTGGAAAAAAATTCTATAAAAAAAGTTAATAAAATTTTTTGTAGAAATGAATTTTGGATAAAATCTTCTATAGAAATAAAATTTTGAAATAAATGTCTATAGAAATAAATTTGTGACATAATCTCCTATCAAAATAATTTTTTGAAAAAATTCCTATAGAAATAAAGATGTTACAAGATTTTTACAGAAATAAAAGTTTAACAAAATTTTCTATAGAAATAAATTCTTGACAAAATTTTCTTTTGAAATAAAATTGCAATAAAATCTTCTACAGGAATAAAATTTGGACAAAATTTTGAATAGAAATAAAATTTGAACAAAATTGAATAGAAATAAAATTTTGACAAAAGTTTCTATAGAAATAAAATTTTGACAACATTTTCCATAAAAATAAAATTTGGACAAACATTTCTTTAGAAATAAAATTAGAACAAAATTTTCTATAATAAAACTAAAACTTTGAAAAAATTTTCTATAGAAATATAATTTTGACAACATTTTCTACAGAAATAAAATTATGACAAAATAAATAATTTTGAAAAAAATTCTATAAAAAAAAAAGTTTATAAAATTTTCTTTAGAAATGAATTTTGGATAAAATCTTCTATAGAAATAAAATTTTGACAAAATCTTCTATAGAAATACAATTTTAACAAAATTTTCTACAGAAATAAAATTTTGAAAAAAAATCTATAAAAATAAATTTTTGATAAAATCTTCTATAGAAATAAATAATTTAAAAAAAATTCCTTTAAAAAATGTTGACCAAATTTTCTATAGTAATTTTCTATATAAATAAGGTTTTGAAAAAATTTCTGTACAAATAAAATTCTGACTAAATGTTCTATAAAAGTAAAATTTTGACAAAATTTTCTATAGAAATAAAATTTTGACAAAAGTTTCTATAGAAATAAAATTTTGACAAAATTTTCTACAGAAATAAAAATTTGACAAAATTTTCTATTGAAATAAAATTTTTACAAAGTTTGTATATAGAAATAAAATCTTGACGAAATTGTGTATAGAAATAAAATTTTGAGAAAACTTTCTATAGAAATAAAATTTTGCACAATACGATTTTTTTGCAAAAAAGTTTTTTGGTAAAATTTTTTTCCAAATTTTGGTAGATTATTGTTTGGCTCGAGTGGCAACTGTGTACACGCAAAAAAATAATTCTTTCCTCCCAAACGAAATTTTAGACAAACAAAGTTCGTTTCTCATTTGCTTTTCGCTGTAAGGAAGTGTATTTGGAAGAAAAGTATATACTTTTTGTGATAAACGTTTATTCTTTTCCAGGATGTAAAAACAATTTCATAAAGACTAACTCAAAAAAAAATTTTTCTGGCTAATTGCATTTTCCCTCACATCTTTCTCACTTCCACGAAGATTTTTAGTTCTTAGCACCTTTTTCTGTAATACAAACAATGTAGAAGAAATTATACGATTTTATAAATTTTTAAAATTTTTTTACCTTTCGCCTGGACGGAGAATCGAACCGCGGACCATGCACTTTGTAAGCCAACACACTAACCACTGAGCTATGTACCTGTTATGGTCATCAATAGATAAATATCCATATAAGTTATATTTATATAGCATAGCTTGCGGCGCCCACGAACCGAATAAACAAAGTTTATTTAACAGAAACAAACATTTAGTTTGGCACCGTGGAGCAGTGGTTGCTACGTCTGACTCTCATGCCAAGGGTCGTGGGTTCGATCCCTGCTTCGACCAACTTTTTTTTTTTTTTTTTTTACATACATTCTACATATGTTCGGAAGATTCCGAAAAAAATGTTCAACATTACATTGTACTATATTAAATTTTGAACTGTAAAATGTGTTTTATTAAAGACCAAAAGTCAGAAAAGAACAGTGTTTGATATAAACGAAATGGACTCTGTTGTTGTTTCAAAAATAACTTTTTTTATTGAAAAAATAAAAACTTTGTAACAAACGAATTTTTTTGGTGATAAAAGTTTAAAATTTTCGAAGCAATTCAAAAAACTTTAACAAAAGAAAAACGTTTTCGGTACACGTTTTCCAAACGTTTTTTTTCTTTGCGTGTACTTAAGCCGTGAGGGACTAAAATAAAACAGAATACTCGTGGTGGAGCCCCAAACACTCGGGAGTATATTCAGTATTATCACAGGTGAAAAATATTTAGTGATCTGCTGGAACTGGAATTGAAGGCATGCACGATGGTGGTTCTGCTCTACATAATACCACAGTGCATCTAAACCAGAGCCAGACTGAAGGATGAACATTTGAAGAACATGCAACAACAACAGAACCAAATGAAGCCGACGGGACTGACAAACAAAGCACAAAGTGAAAATTGGAAGAATTCAGGATTCTTGTTAGCTTTTGCCATTTACCACAATGCTACTGGTGTTCGGTAGCAAAATGGCAAAATACGACATTACTGCCAACACAAACGAGTAGATTTTTCCAATTGTGAGGACTTTCGTTTGTTTGCTCGTTTTTACTCCAGCGCCAGCCATCCATCTATCCGTGCTTATATGCCGATATCAGAGATGTTGAACGAACCAGCCATATCTCCATCGGAAGGGAAAGAAAAACCAAACAGTCAACATTTGACTTTTGCCTTTAGACCAATGCGGACGTGTTTACCATTCCTTTTGAGATACGCTAGCATTACGTTGTCCTTTCGCTCATCAATTGCGTGTGCATGTCCTTTTTCGAGTCGATGTTGTCGCGTAAAAGATCCGTGCGTGCGTGTGTGTGTTGAGTTGTTAAAGTGTTCTTGTTGCCTCTTGTCCTGAGTTGCCTATTTTGCAAGAGGAAAACTTGAACTTTTATGTGCTCGCAAAAAACAAAAAAAAAAAAAAAAACAATGGCAGTGAAATTGTTCTTGTTGCAAGAAAAAAGTTTTCAGTGATATTTTACGTGGAAAAATCCCAAAATTCAACTAAAACACCAACCCATAACAGACAAATTTCAAGAGTAACCAACCAAATACGGTAAAATAATGAGAATACGTTAATGATGTAATTTAATTACATCGCAAGTACGGATATAAGGACCATTAGGCAATGCTTGGCTGCTTGTTTGTTTCTCTTTTTGTTTTTGGGGGCATTCGGATTTAAGTCAACTTTTGCGGACTTAAGGACTTTTTTCACAACAACTCGAAATTAAGCATTTAATGAAGTGATTGTACGTTCTTCAAAGTTGAGCCTTTGGTGAAGTGATTGTGTGTTCCGGATTTAGGTTAAAATTTTACCAAACAATTCGGGTGTTGGAAAATTGTTGTGGAAAGGTATTTTGTAGTTTTTTTTTTTACCGGCAATTTTTGGGTGGTTGTTAGGGGGCATATACGACAAACATCACGTACCAAATTTCAATCGGATCGGATGAAATTGACTCCTCCTAGAGGATCCGCAAGTCAAATCTGGGGGTCATATCGAAAAGTGTTCCTATATACCATATGACCTACACCAATAACAACTACTTGTACTAAGTTGAAAGTCTATAGTCTATAGGAAGTTAGCACAAGACAGACGGACGAATGGACATAGCTAGATCAACTCTTATTGGATGGACGCACGTTTCGGAATTACCACATTCCTCATCAGCATCCTCTACTTGCAGCAAAACTATCAACCAATTATCAGAATAAATTCAGGCCCTCCGAAAAAAGGCTTTACATTGATAGCCGGCTTATGCCGAAATAAATTCGTACAAACGTTTCTCTTTTCCTTTGTGGGTTCAAGTGTGGTTTATTGTTGGGTTTAATGAACTGCCTGAATTTATTCTGTTAATTGGTTGATAGTCTTGCTGCAAGTAGAGGATGCTGATGAGGAATGTGGTAATTCCGAAACGTGCGTCCATCCAACCATCTTGCAGTCTATAGGGCTTTGCCCAAATAAATTTGACAAACATTATTTTCCTCTGTTGGTTAAGCTACACTTGTAGTTTAGTCAATGTATGGTTTTAAGCTGAAATCAAAAAACAACAACAATGATTAAAGAACAAAAACCAACAATAACAAAACAAACCGAATGAAATAAAATTTTTATAGAAATAAAATTTTGGCAAAATTTTTTATAGAAATAAAAGTTTGAAAAAATTATCAATAGAAATACAATTTAAAAAAGAAAATTGTGTAGCAAACAAAATTTTGCAAAATTTTCTATAGAAATAAAATTTTAACAAAATTTTCTATAGAAATAAATTTTTCAAAAAATTTCCTATAGAAATAAAAATTTTGACAAAATTTTCTATAGAAAGAACATTTTGACAAAAATTTCTACAGAAATAAAATTTTAACAAAAATTTCTATAGAAATAAACTTTTGACAAAATTTTCTATAGAAATAAAATCTTGGTAGATTATTTTTGGCTCGAGTGGCAACTATGATTATGAACCGAATAAAATTTTAATAAAATCTTCTATAGAAATAAAATTTTGACAAAATTTTCTAAAGAAATAAAATTTTGGTAGATTATTTTTGGCTCTAGTGGCAACTATGATTATGAACCGATATGGACCATTTTTTGTGTGATTGGACCAATTTTGGTATGGTCGTTAGCGACCATATACTAACAAAACGTTCCTAATTTGAACCGGATCGGATGAATTTTGCTCCTCCAAGAGGCTCCGGAGGTCAAATCTGGAGAATGTTTTATATGGGGGATATATATAATTATGGACCGATATGGACCAATTCTGGTACGGTTGTTAAAGGTCATATACTAACACCATGTACCAAAATTCTGCCGGATCGGATGCAATTTGCTTCTCTTTGAGGCTTCGCAAGCCAAATCTGGAGATCGGTTTATATGGGGGCTATATATAATTATGAACCGATATGGACCAATTTTTGCATGGTTGTTAGAGACCATATACCAACATCATGTACCAAATTTCAGCCGGATTGGATGAAATATGCTTCTCTTAGAGGCTCCAAAACCCAAATCTGGGGATCGGTTTATATGGGCGCTGTATATAATTATTGACCGATGTAGACCAATTTTTGCACGGTTGTTAGAGACCATATACCAACACTATGTACCAAATTTCAGCCGGATCGGATGAAATTTGCTTCTCTTTTAGGCTCCGCAAGCCAAATCTGGGGATCGGTTTATATGGGGTCTATATATAATTAAGTACCGATATGGACCAATGTTTGCATGGTTGTTAGAGACCATATACCAACATCATGTACCAAATTTCAGCCGGATCGGATGAAATTTTCTGCTCTTTGAGGCTCCGCAAGCCAAATCTGGGGATCGGTTTATATAAGGGCTATATATAATTATGGACAGATGTGGACCAATTTTTGCATGGTTGTTAGAGACCATATACCAACACCACGTATCAAATTTCAGCCGGATCGGAAGAAATTTGCTTCTCTTTTAGGCTCCGCAAGCCAAATCTGGGGATCGGTTTATATGGGGGCTATATATAATTATGGACCGATGTGGACCAATTTTTGCATGGTTGGTAGAGACTATATACCAACACCACATACCAAATTTCAGCCGGATCGGATGAAATATGCTTCTGTTAGAGGCTCCACAAGCCAAATCTGAGAGTCCCTTTATATGGGGGCTATACGTAAAAGTGGACCGATTTTCAATGCCATCCGACCTACATCGATAACAACTACTTGTGCCAAGTTTCAAGTCGATAGCTTGTTTCGTTCGGAAGTTAGCGTGATTTCAACAGACGGACGGACGGACGGATGGACGGACGGACGGGCATGCTTAGATCGACTCAGAATTTCACCACGACCCAGAATATATATACTTTATGGGGTCTTAGAGCAATATTTCGATGTGTTACAAACGGAATGACAAAGTTAATATACCCCCATCCTATGATGGACGGTATAAAAATCTATTACTATAAAATTTTGGCAAAATTTTCCATAGAAATAAAATGTTGACTTAAATTTTTATAGAAATAAAATTATCAAGAGAAATAAAATTTTGAAAAAATTTTTGTGTAACAAACAAAATTTTGCAAATTTTTCTATAGAAATAAAATTTTGCAAAATATTCTATAGAAACAAAATTTTGACTCAATTTTCTATAGAAATAAAATGTTGACAAAATTTTCTATAGAAAAAAATATTTCTATAGTAATAAAATTTTGAATTAATTTTTTTATAGAAATAAAATTTTGACAAAATTTTTTATAGAAATAACAGTTTGGCAAAATTTTCTATAAAAAACAACTTTGAAAAAATGTTCTGTCAATATTCCACATATGTATATGGCCTTAAAATAAAATTAAAATAAAAATAATATCGATTGTTCGAAATATTTCAAATAAATTGATATGGGCATTAAAATGGATCGATCCAGCCCATCTGCTAGTCTAACATTCTAGGAAACATAAAAAGATAGCCGTAATTGGAAGTTGATTTTCATTTACAAGCATGTTGTACATTGATCGAATGAATAACGCAATGGAAACTAATTTGCGTAAAAATTTGCTTAGTTACAAAAATGTGAAGTGTTTTAAAAAATTTGGTTTAGCCGGAGTCGGAGTCGAGCAAAATTTTTACGACTCCGACTCCGACTCCAGCAAAATCTTCAGACTCCGGCTCCACAGCCCTGGTCCATATAAGACGAAAAATATATATGGGAGCTATACGTAAATCTGAACCGATTTCAACCAAATTCGTCACGCATACATAGTAAGAATGTTAATTCTACTCTATGTGCACCCAACCAATGTTGCCAGTAGTTTTATACCCTCCACCATAGTATATTAACTTTGCCATTCCGTTTGTAACACATTGAAATATTGCTCTACGACCCCATAAAGTATATATATTCTGGGTCGTGGTGAAATTCCGAGTCGATCTAAGCATGCCGGTCCGTCCGTCTGTTGAAATCACGCTAACTTTCGAACGAAACAAGCTATCGACTTGAAACTTGGCTCAAGTAGATGTTATTGATGTAAGCCGGATGGTATTGCAAATGGGCCATATCGGATCACTTTTACGTATAGCCCCCATATAAACCACGCTCAGATTTGGCTTGCGGAGCCTCTTGGGGGAGCAAAATTCATCCGATCTGGTTGAAATTTGGTACATGGTGTTAGTATATGGTCTCTAACAACCATGCAAAAATTGGTCTACATCGGTTCATAATGATATATAGCCCCCATATAAACCGATCCCCCGATTTGGCTTGCGGAGCCTCTAAGAGAAGCAAATTTCATCCGAAATTTGGTACGTGGTGTAAGTATATGGTCACTAACAACCATGCAGGAATTGGTCCATATCGGTCCATAATTATATGTAGCCCCCGTATAAACCGATCCCCAGATTTGACCTCCGGAGCCCCTTGGAAGAGCAAAATTCATCCGATCCGGTTGAAATTTGGTACATGGTGTTAGTATATGGTCTCTAATAACCATGCAGAAATTGGTCCACATCGCTCCATAATTATATATAGCCCCCATATAAACCGATTCCCAGATTTGACCTCCGGAGCTCTTGGAGGAGCATAATTCATCCGATCCGGTTGAAATTTGGTACGTGGTGTTAGTATATGGTTTCTAGCAACCTTGCAGGAATTGGTCCGTATCGGTCCATAATTAACATATATGTAGCCCCCGTATAAAACGATCCCCAGATTTGACCTCCGGACCCCCTTGGAAGAGCAAAATTCACCCCATCCGGTTGAAATTTGGTACGTGGTGTTAGTATATGGTCTCTAACAACCATCAAAAATTGGTACATACCGGTCTTAATTATATATAACCCCCATTTAAACCGATCCCCAGATTTGGCCTCCGGAGCTCTTGGAGGAGCATAATTTGGTACGTGGTGTCTCTAGCAACCATGCAAAAATTGGTCCATATCGGTTTCTAGTTATATATAGCCGATCCCCAATCACACAAAAATTGGTCCATATCGCCAAAAATATTCTACCAAAATTTTATTTCTGTAGAAAATTTTGTCAAAATTTTATTACTATAGAAAATTTTGTCAAAATTTTATTACTATAAAAAATTTTGTCAAAATTTTATTACTATAGAAAATTTTGTCAAAATTTTATTTCTCTAGAAAATTTTGTCAAAATTTTATTTCTATAGAAAATTTTGTCAAAATTTTATTTCTATAGAAAATTTTGTCAAAATTTTATTTCTGTAGAAAATTTTGTCAAAAATTTATTACTGCAAAAAATTTTGTCAAAATTTTGTTACTATAGAAAATTTTCTCAAAATTTTATTTCTATAGAAAATTTTGTCAAAATTTTATTACTATAAAAAATTTTGTCAAAATTTTATTACTGTAAAAAATTTTGTCAAATTTTTATTACTATCAAAAATGTTGTCAAAATGTTATTACTATAGAAAATTTTCTCAAAATTTTATTACTATAGAAAATTTACTCAAAATTTTATTACTATAAAAAATTTTGTCAAAATTTTATTACTATAAAGAATTTTGTCAACATTTTATTTCTGTAGAAAATTTTGTCAAAATTTTTTTTCAATAGAAAATTTTTTCAAAATTTTATAACTATAAAAAATTTTGTCAAAATTTGATTACTATAAAAAATTTTGTCAAAATTTTATTACTATAGAAAATTTTGTCAAAAATTTATTTCTATAGAAAATTTTGTCAAAACTTTATTTCTACAGAAAATTTTGTCAAAATTTTATTTCTCTAGAAAATTTTGTCAAAATTTTATTTCTATAGAAAATTTTGTCAAAATTTTATTTCTGTAGAAAATGTTGTCAAAATTTTATTTCTATAGAAAATTTTGTCAGAATTGTACTTCTATAGAAAATTTTGTCAAAATTTTATTTCTCTAGAAGATTTTGTCAAAATTTTATTTCTGTAGAAAATTTTGTCAAAATTTTATTTCTCTAGAAGATTTTGTCAAAAGTTTATTTCTAAAGAAAATGTTGTCAAAATTTTATTTCTATAGAAAATTTTATTAAAATTTTATTTCTATAGAAAATTTTGTCAAAATTTTATTTCTCTAGAAAATTTTGTCAAAATGTTATTACTATAAAAAATTTTGTCAAAATTTGATTACTATAAAAAATTTTGTCAAAATTTTATTACTATAGAAAATTTTGTCAAAATTTTATTTCTATAGAAAATTTTGTCAAAATTTTATTTCTATAGAAAATGTTGTCAAAATTTTATTTCTATAGAAAATTTTGTCAAAATTTTATTTCTATAGAAAATTTTGTCAAAATTTTATTTCTCTAGAAAATTTTGTCAGAATTTGATTTCTATAGAAAATTTTGTCAAAATTTTATTTCTCTAGAAAATTTTGTCAAAATTTTAATTCTATAGAAAATTTTGTCAAAATGTTATTACTATAGAAAATTTTGTCAAAATTTGATTACTATAAAATATTTTGTCAAAATTTTATTACTATAGAAAATTTTATCAAAAATTTATTTCTATAGAAAATTTTGTCAAAACTTGATTTTAATAGAAAATTTTGTCAAAATTTTATTTCTCTAGAAAATTTTGTCAAAATTTTATTTCTATAGAAAATTTTGTCAAAATTTTATTTCTGTAGAAAATTTTGTCAAAATTTTATTTCTATAGAAAATTTTGTCAAAATTTTATTTCTGTAGAAAATGTTGTCAAAATTTTATTTCTATAGAAAATTTTGTCAAAATTTTATTTCTATAGAAAATTTTGTCAAAATTTTATTTCTATAGAAAATTTTGTCAAAATTTTATTTCTCTAGAAAATTTTGTCAGAATTTTATTTCTATAGAAAATTTTGTCAAAATTTTATTTCTCTAGAAAATTTTTTCAAACTGGAATTAATTCGATTGTGGATGACAGTCTTTCTATGCAATCCATGGTGGAGGGTACATAAGATTCGGCCTGGCCGAACTTACGGCCGTCTATACTTGTTCCCGTTAAATTAATGATATCTCACAAGTGCACAAATGTTTGCTAATTCAGTAGGTCTGGTTTAGAATATGATATAGTCGGCCCTGTCCGACTTTCTACTTTACTCACTTGTTTTATCACTTATCCTCCCTAATTTATAGACATTTGTTTATGGTTGTACTGTACTTGTACTGTATTTTCTACCTACTGACTACAAATTGAATTGAAATCAGCAAAAAACTAAAACATTTTTGGCTACTGAATTACTCTAAGGTGAAGGATATTCTCGTTCAAGGTGTAGTATGACACATGAGAGAATGAAATGCATTGGTTTTTGTAAGTCTAAAATATCTTCAGTAGTGTTGTTGCACTTTGAGAGGAAAACAGTGTTTGTTTCTATTTTCATTTTCTATACCTTTATAGGACTTATCAACCACCTTCAGCTCTTAATTGACAATTTTTCTTAGCGATATAAATGTCAATCATAATGAATTATGGGCTCTATACTGAGCAATAGACGTTATGATTACAATTAAGAAAACATTTTTGTAGCTATAACAAATTTGTCTCCTTAAAGTTAGTTGCAATGTTTGTATGTTCCAGTTAAAAAAAGTTGAATGACATAGCGTTTGGCTTATCCGAGATACATATCCAAGTGTATATGGTCATAAGTTCGGCCGGACCGAATAAATATTTTTTTTGACAAAATTTTCTAGAGAAAATGTTGACAACATTTTCTATAGAAATACAATTTTGATCGAATTTTCTATAGTAATAAAATTTTGGCAAAATTTCCTATAGAAATAAATTTTGTTCCTATAGTAATTAAATTTTGACAAAATTTTCCATAGAAATTAAATTTTGACAAAACTTTCTTTCCATTAAATTTTGACAAAATTTTCTACAGAAATAAAATTTTGACAACATTTTCTATAGAAATAAAAGTTTGACAACATTTTCTATAGAAATAAAAATTTCACAAAATTTTCTATTAGAATACAAGCTTGGTAAAAGTTTCTATAGAAATAAAATTGCGACAACATTTTCTACATAAATAAAATTTTCTGTAAGAATAAAATGTTGACAAAATTTTCTATAGAAATAAAAATTTGACAAAATTATCTATAGAAATAAAATTTTGACAAAATTTTCTATAGACAAAAATTTTCTCTAGAAATAGAATTTTGACAATTTTTTCTATAGAAATAAAATTTTGAATTGTGAAATTTTCACAAAATTTTCTATAAAAAAACACTTTTGACAAAATTTATATAAATAACAAGTATATATGGCCGTAAGTTCGACCAGGCCGAATCTTATGTACCCTCCACCATGGATTACGTAGAAACTTCTACGAAAGACTGTCATCCACAATCGAATTACTTGGGTTGTGGTATCTTAAAACTTCTTAACATCGTTTTCTAAATTGTGAGTTAGTCCATACGTGGTATATATTAGACAAAAAAGGTATGTGTATGTAAGTCTACAAATAATTACGAATCGATATGGACTTTTGCACGGTACGTCGGGAGCCAGAATTGAAATATGGGGGTCGCTTATATGGGGGCTATATACAATTATTGATATGGACCAATTTTAGTGTGGTTGGGGATCGATTTATTATAGACCAATATGGACCTAGTTAGGCATGGTTGTTAACGGCCATATACTAGCACAATGTACCAAATTTCAACTGAATCGGATGAAATTTGCTCCTCCAAGAGGCTCCAAAACTAAATCTCGGGATCGGTTTATATGGGGGCTATAAATGATTATGGACTGATATGGACCACTTTTGGCATGGTTGTTAAATATCATATACTACTACCACGTACAAAATTTTAATTAGATCGGATGAATTTTGCTTCTCCAAAAGGCACCGGAGGTCATATCTGGGGATCGGTTTATATGGGTGCTATATATAATTATGGACTGATATGAACCAATTCCTGCATGGTTATTTGATACCATATACTAACATCACGTACCAAATTTCAACCGAATCGGATCAATTTTGGTCTTCCAAAGGGCTCCGGAGGTCAAATCTGGGGATCGGTTTATATGGGGGCTGTTTATAATTATGGACTGATTTCGACCAATTTTTGCATGGCCATTAGAGACCGTATACTTACACCATGTACATTTTAGCCGGATCGGATGAAATTTGCTTCTCTTAGAGGCTCCGCAAGCCAAATCGGGGGATCGGTTTATATGGGGGCTATATATAATTATTGACCGATGTGGACCAATTTTTGCATAGTTGTTAGATACCATATACTAACACCATGTACCAAATTTCAGCCGGAGCGGACGAAACTTTCTTCTCTTAGTGGATTCGCAAGCCAAATCTGGGGATCGGTTTATATGGGGGCTATATATAATTATGGACCGATGTGGACCAATTTTTGCATAGTTATTAGAGATCATATACTAACACCATGTACCAAATTTCAGCCGGATCGGATGAAATTTGCTTCTCTTAGAGGCTCCGAAAGACAAATCGGGGGATCGGTTTATATGGGGGCTATATATAATTATGGACCGATGCGGACCAATTTTTGCATGGTTGTGAGAGACCATATACTAACACCATGTACCAAATTTCAGCCGGATCGGATGAAATTTGCTTCTCTTAGAGGGTCTGCAAGCCAAGTTTGGGGTTCCGTTTATATGGGGGTGGACCGATATGGCCCATTTGCAATACCATCCGACCTACATCAATAACAACTACTTGTGCCAAATTTCAAGTCGATAGCTTGTTTCGTTCGGAAGTTAGCGTGATTTCAACAGACGGACGGACGGACGGACATGTTCAGATCGACTCAGAATTTCACCACGACCCAGAATATATATACTTTATGGGGTCTTAGAGCAATATTTCGATGTGTTACAAACGGAATGACAAAGTTAATATACCCCCATCCTATGGTGGAGGGTATAAAAATTTGACAAAATTTTCTCTAGAAATAGAATTTCGACAAATTTTTCTATTGAAATAAATATTTGACAAAATTTTCTATAGAAATAAAATTTTGACAAAATTTTCCATAGAAAAAAAGTTGATAAAATTTTCTATAAAAGAAAATTTTGACAAATTTTCTACACAAATAAAATATTGATAAAATTTTCTATTGAAAAAAAAATTGACAAAAATTTCTATAAAAAACAATTTTGACAAAATTTTCTATAGAAATAAAAATTTGATAAAATCTTCTCTAGAAATAGAATTTTGATAAATTTTTCTATAGAAATAAAAATTTGACAAAACTTTCTATTGAAGTATAATTTTGAAAAATTTTTCTATAGAAATAAGATTTTGACAAATTTTTCTATAGAAATAAAATTTTGACAAAATTTTCTATAGAAACAAAAATTTGACAACATTTTCTCTGGAAATAAAATTTTGACAAAATTTTATATAGGAATAACATTTTGGAAAAATTTTCTATAGAAATAAAATTTTGAAAAAAAATTCCATAGAAATAAAATTTTGACAAAATTTTCTATCGAAATAAAATTTCGTAAAAATTTTCTCTTGAAATAAAACATTGACAAAAGTTTCTATAGGAATAAAATTTTGGAAAAATTTTCTATAGAAACAAAATTGTGGGAAAAATTTCCATAGAAATAAAATTTAAAAATTTTTTTTCCATAGAAATAACATTTTGACAAAGTTTTTTTCTATTAAATTTTCTCTAGAAATAAAATTTTAAATAAATTTTCTCTAGAAGTAAAGTTTTGATAAAATTTTCAATAAAAATAAAATTTTGACAAAATTTTCAATAGAAATAAAATTTTGACAAAATTTTCTATGGAAATAAAATTTTGTTAAATTTAGCATTGGCATAACGATTCCCTTATATAGAGTTATATCCTTATTTGTATGCCTGCTATAATAACAAACCACCCAGCTTCTCCACACACTCTATATTAGGATCATATTTGTATTTCTTACAACATTTCAACAAAAGATCTCAGAGACTTCTCGCACAACTATCAATAGTCGTGCAAAACAAAACAAAAACTCCAACTAAAAAAGGACAAATAACTTTTGAATCCTTGCCAATAGAGCTTTACATATTTTTGTACATTGTTCTACTCCTCGAGGTACTACAGCGGATAAATCTTGTCTAGCCTAAAATGAAAAGAATGCCAGAAAACATAAAAGAATAATAAGAAATCATAATGATTTATATGCAATACACGCATGTGGATGAACCTCTTCTCTTATGGCTATCGTTATGCTCTTCTGTGTTTGTTTTTTGTAAGAGGATTGTACAGTGACTGCAAATGATGGAAAACTATGTTAAGGGTTTAGAATATTTAATAGATTTTGGGTTTCATTAAAATAGTTCGCATAATTATATCTATCATATTTTCAGTCGTTTCTAGTTTGAAAGTGATACCAATGTGAACTTTGTAGCTTGGTTCCTGTGCCCCATATCAGGTGAATAGTGTGATGCTCAAACATCTCGTTGAGAGATTTTCTTCCGTCTATGATCATTTTCGAATGTAGTAATGAAGGAATAAATCGAAGGATTTGTCAAAATCTTATTGCTATAGAAAATTTTGCCAAAATTTTATTTTATTTCTATAGAAAGTTTTGTCAAAATTTTATTTCTACAGAATTTTTTCAAAATCTATAAAAATGTCAAAATTTTATTTCTAGCGAAAATTTTGTTAAGATTGTATTTGTATTTAGAGAAACTCTAGATTTTCTAAAAAAAAAAAATTATAAAATTTTTGTCAAAATGTTCTTTTTATACCCACCACCATAGGATGGGGGGTATATTAACTTTGTCATTCCGTTTGTAACACATCGAAATATTGCTCTAAGACCCCATAAAGTATATATATTCTGGGTCGTGGTGAAATTCTGAGTCGATTTAAGCATGTCCGTCCGTCCGTCCGTCCGTCCGTCCGTCTGTTGAAATCACGCTAACTTCCGAACGAAACAAGCTATCGACTTGAAACTTGGCACAAGTAGTTGTTATCGATGTAGGTCGGATGGTATTGAAAATGGGCTATATCGGTCCACTTTTACGTATAGCCCCCATATAAAGGGACCCCAAAATTTGGCTTGTGGAGCCTCTAACAGAAGCAAATTTTATCCGATCCGGCTGAAATTTGGTACATGGTGTTAGTATATGGTCTCTAACAACCATGCAAAAATTGGTCCACATCGGTTCATAATTATATATAGACCCCATATAAACCGATCACCAGATTTGGCCTCCGGAGCCTCTTGGAAGACCAAAATTCATCTGATTCAGTTGAAATTTGGTACGTGGTGTTAATATATGGCCTTAAACTCCCATGCAAGAATTGATCGAAATCGGTCCATAATTATATATAGCCCCCATATAAACCGATCCCCAGATTTGACCTCCAGAGCCCCTTGAAAGAGCAAAATTCTTCCCATTCGGTTGAAATTTGGTATGTGATGTTAGTATATGGTATCCAACAACCATGCAGGAATTGGTTCCTATCAGCCCATAATTATATATAGCTCCCATATAAACCGATCCCCAGATTTGACCTCCGGTGCCTTTTGGAGAAGCAAAATTCATCCGATCTGCTTGAAATTTGGTACGTGGTGATCGTATACGATATTTAACAACCATGCCAAAAGTGGTCCATATCAGTCCATAATCATATATAGCCCCATATAAACCGATCCCGAGATTTGGTTTTGGAGCCTCTTGGAAGAGTAAATTTCATCCGAATGAGTTGAAATTTGGTACATTGTGCTAGTATATGGTCGTTAACAACCATGCCCAACTAGGTCCATATCGGTCTATAGTTATATATATCCCTCAGATAAATCGATTTCCAATCACACAAAAATTGGTCCATATCAAGTTCATAATTGGATATAGCCCCCATATAAGCGACGCCCATATTTCAATTCTGGCTCTCTACGTACCGTGCAAAAAGTCCATATCGATTCGTAATTATATATATTGTAATTATATATATTCATGGTATATTGTAGACATAACTATACATAACTTTTTTGTCTAATATATACCACGTATGGACTAAATAACTCACAATTTAGAAAACGATGTTAAGAAGTTTTAAGATACCACAACCCAAGTATTTCGATTGTGGATGACAGTCTTTCGTAGAAGTTTCTACGCAATCCATGGTGGAGGGTACATAAGATTCGGCCTGGCCGAACTTACGGCCGTATGTACTTGTTTCAGATTGGATTTAGCCTTTTTTTCGACAAAATTTATATAATTTGTACCATTTTATGAATTCTGAAACTGTTTTTTACCAATTTGAAACAAAAAAGTTAAAATTACCCATTAAAAATATGAAAAAAGCATGTTATAAAAAATTGAATGAAAATAACTTCCTGTGTAGTTAAAATAAAGAACGTCATTGGGAGTACATCTTCAGGAAGTGCAAGAGCAAGTAGTTGTGCCTTTGGAAGAACTTCCAAATTTTTTGCTGGGATTTTGAAGTCTAACGAAAATACTTGTGACAATCATTGTAAACACTGTCCCTCTTATGCCATCATTTTGTAACTCTGCTCCTCATCGATGTTCCATATGCTCTGTTGTAAAGTGATTATTGTCTAAAGAACAGGGAAATCACAATGCAAAAAAGTTTACATGACATTACCGTGGTGTTGTTTACAATTTATCTAACGAACGAATCATAATAATTTTGCTGTTATTGCTACCGGCAGGCAGGCAAACACAAGAAGACCATAAGACATTAACATGGGTAACAAGTATATGCAGTGTAGAAATATGATCACTCTAAACTAGTTTTAAGAGCATAATATTATACATGGTTGCCGAAATCAGATACATAATTTTCGAGAAAATAACATGGTTGCGTAAAAACATATTCCATGTTCACCGCCCAAAAATAATATTTTGCTCTTCAAACCTATTTGGGGTAATCACATTCCTTCTCTGGGTGTATACATGGCCGAAATCTCATGCACCCTCTATCATGGATTGCGTACTTGGGTTGTGGTAATACTTGTCGACGGCAAGGCATCTTTAGTCCATATGGACATATGGACTAATTTACAAGACAATGTAAAGAAGTTCAATGATACCATGGAAGAGTCTATAAATAGTTATGAACCGATATGAACCAATTTTCGCGTGATTAGTAGAAAGCCTATACTGACATCAGCTAGGGTTGGTTAGTGTCAATCTTTTTTCCAGGTGTAATTTCTTTTCTTTGATTTCTGTCAAATCAAATCGGTTCATATGGGGGCTATATATAATTTTTGAAAGGTATGGACCAATTTTTGCATGGCTGTTAGAGGCCATATACACGGACGAAAAAGTTTGTTATTCATATGTTTGGGTGTAAAAATGACATGCTTGCAACTCAACATAATATTTTTAAGTGCAAGCATATAATATTCATAAACTAGTATAACATGTTTAGAGCTAGGGCTGTCACTCGAGATTTTTATACCCTTCACCACTACTGTGGTACAGGGTATAATAAGTTTGTGCATTTGTATGTAACGCCAAGAAGGAAAAGTCTGAGACCCATCGTTTAGTATACCGATCGTCTTAGAATTAAATTCTGAGTCGATTTAGCGATGTCCGTCTGTCTGTCTGTCTGTCTGTCCGTCTGTCTGCTGTTCATGTATTTTTGTGTGCAAAGTACAGCTCGCAGTTTTAGTCCGATTGTCCTAAAATTTGGTATAGGGTCGTGTTTCGGCTCAAAGACGATCCCTATTGATTTTGGAAAAAATCGGTTCAGATTTAGATATAGCTGCCATATATATTTTTCACCGATCTGGTCATAATTGGCGTGTATATCAACCGATCTTCCTCAAATTCCGTACATCCGAATATTTTATGAGTCTCGAAAAACCTGCAAAATATCCTGTTTCGGCTCAAAGACGATCCCTATTGATTTTGGAAAAAATCGGTTCAGATTTAGATATAGCTCCCATATATAGCTTTCGCCCGATTTACACTCATTTGCCCACAGAGGCCAATTTTTTGCTCCGATTTAGTTGAAAATTTGCACAGGGAGTAGAATTAACATTGTAGCTATGCGTGTCACATTTGGTTGAAATCGGTTCAGATTTAGATATAGCTCCCATATATAGCTTTCGCCCGATTTACACTCAAATGACCACAGAGGCCAATTTTTTGCTCCGATTTAGTTGAAATTTTGCACAGGGAGTATAATTAGCATTGTAGCTATGCGTGCCAAATTTGGTTGAAATCGGTTCAGATTTAGATATAGCTCCCATATATAGCTTTCTTCCGATTTACACTCATATGGCCACAGAGACCAATTTTTAACTCCGATTTAGTTGAAATTTTGCACAGGGAGTAGAATTAGCATTGTAGCTATACGTGCCAAATGTGGTTGAAATCGGTTCAGATTTAGATATATCTCCCATATATAGCTTTCGCCCGATTTACACTCAAATGACCACAGAGGCCAATTTTTTGCTCCGATTTAGTTGAAATTTTGCACAGGGAGTATAATTAGCATTGTAGCTATGCGTGCCAAATTTGGTTGAAATCGGTTCAGATTTAGATATAGCTCCCATATATAGCTTTCTCCCGATTTACACTCATATGGCCACAGAGACCAATTTTTAACTCCGATTTTGTTGAAATTTTGCACAGGGAGTAGAATTAGCATTGTAGCTATGCGTGCCAAATTTGGTTGAAATCGGTTCAGATTTATATATATATCTCCCATATATAGCTTTCGCCCGATTTACACTCATATGACCACAGAGGCCAATGTTTAACTCCGATTTAGTTGAAATTTTGCACAGAGAGTAGAATTAGCATTGTTGCAATGCGTGCCAAATTTGGTTGAAATCGGTTCAGATTTAGATAGAGCTCCCATATATATGTTTTTCTGATTTCGACAAAAATGGTCAAAATACCAACATTTTGCTTGTTAAATCGCCACTGCTTTGTCGAAAAGTTGTAAAAATGACTCTAAACTTCTAATACATATATATCGAGCGATAAATCTTAAATAATCTTTTGCGAAGTTTCCTTAAAATTGCTTCAGATTTAAACGTTTCCCATATTTTTATACCCTGCGCCACACTGTGGAACAGGGTATTATAAGTTACTAGCGTAACCCGGCCCGCTTCGCTGCGCATTCCGAAGCATATTTGTAGGAACAATTTGCGTTAACTTAGTCAACCATATCCTTCGTGCTGAGAACAAATTCGAAAATACGGAGGAAATTCATATGTAAAACGGTTCGTCTTAATAAATGTCTGGGAGAGGGTGTACCCTTTCCTCCAAATTTTTTAAATAATGTTCTGTATTCAAGTAGTTGGACAATCTTCTATATTTCTTGAGAATTTTAAGTGTGGTTTGTTTGAAAGGTATCCTTCTCCTCAAAATTAAGCACTATATTATAATAACATACAAAGAATTACTGTTTCCCATCCAATAAATCGGAAAAAGCAAAAGTAGTAAAAAAGTTTACCACATTAACCCTCTATGTTGGCTGCCAATTTCATGTAAATTTAAGTTCGTTACTAAAAAGAAGTCTGGCAGAAGCCTGTGCAAAAATCATAAAATTATGTACCGAGTTCCCATTTATGGACAACCTTCTACTTTCAATTTAAGAAAAAAAAACGGACAAAAGGGAACCCTCTCCCCACCTTCACTCCACACCGACCTGATATCGGAATTATAAGCCTAAAGGGGCGGCCCGTCTTCCGTCCAAATATCACAAAGTCAGGTATCAACTATTAATATCGTAACCTCTCCCCACTCCTCTGTAAATTTCAAGTAACTCGGTAAAGTTTAATTGTTTCTCTGTATGTACTTAAGAGAAGCCGATGTCTCCCTATGCCCCTTTGTTTTTATTAAAAAATCAGAAACCTGATATAAATTTCATAACCTCGCCCATTTTTTCCGTAAAATTTCAGTCGGGGGAATTTAGTTTTGTTTTCACTGTACTTTAAAAAAAAGTCGGGCAAAGGGGTTGATCCCAACCCACCCCCCCCCCCCCCCCTCCGAGCAAATATCGAAAAGTAATGTAGAGGATTTTTGTCTAGATGCCAACCCCAACATTCAATGAAAATTTCAAGCAAATCGCATAATTTTGTTCCAAGTTTCAAAAAGTAGGGCAAGGGGGAGGTCCCTCTCCCCGTCGACATATGAAATCATCAGGTATCCGATATTAATTAAATAACCTCACCGCATGTTCTCTGTAAATCTCAGATAATTTAGAAAATTTTAGTTTTTTCACTGTACTTTAAAAAATGTCGAACAAAGGGGAGGTCCCCCTCCGCCACCAAATATCGAAATATAAAGTAGCGGATCTTTGTCTAGATGCTAACCCCAATCTTCAATGAAAATTTCAAGCAAATCGGTCAACTTTGGTCCAATTTTCAAAAAGTCCGACGAAGGGGAGGTCCTCCTCCGCGAC